>NC_067476.1:160946788-161236788 GCF_947179515.1 Apodemus sylvaticus | reverse complement strand
GACTCGTGTTGCCACGAGACAAAAGATCTAAGGACAGGCTCATCAGAGCAAACGCTTGCAGCTGTGTCAGCCGTGGCAGGTGGGATGGGCAGAATCCCATATCATGGAGGATGGAGTGGATGGTAGTCTGGATAGTAGCGGATAGTAGCTGTCTGGGGCACGGGCATATTTGCTTGCTATGGAATCCAGGGTGGGACTGGGATCAACCTTTTGCAACAAGAGCTCTGCCTTATTTGTGGAGTGTGATTCCTGGTGTTGGTCTGGTTCCCTCTAGTGGTTGAAGAGGGTACAGCAGAGTCCACTTTGCTCTGTGGATGAGCTGTGTGTAGGGTTCTCCCTGGAAGGGGAGAGCCGAGAAGCACGGAGTCCGAGGCAGAAAGGGATAAGGACAGATGTTGTCCGTGCTCTAATTTAAAATAAGAAATCTGTACTGTGCGGAACTTGGAAGATGGTACAGCCAATGAAGTACCGGCTGCTCAAGGATAAGGGCTGGATCCCCAACAGGAATGCTGGTGACTCTTGTGGTTCTAGTGCCCGTGGAGGTCGGGGGAGGAGGATTTCTAGAGCTCAGTGCCAGCTAGTTTTGCCAAATCAGTGCTCCAGGTTAGACTAAAAAAAAAAATAAAAATAAAAAGGATGAAGAGAAGGGGCAATAAAAGAAGACACCCACTAGACTGTGTTGACTGGGGGTGACAGAGATTCACTGCAGTCATTGATGAACGGGATCCAGCAAGATGGGGCAGCACAGTTCAAAGGAGAATTCAAAGTATTGTGTTTGTAAAGACAATGAATCAGACAGAAGGAATTTAAAGGAAGAAGGAACTATTTTGGCCAGTGGCTTAACGCCTCCCATTCACATGGTTGCTCCTCCTATGCAACGGGCTGCTTCTCGTGCAAAGTGAAACGAACAGCAAACCCTTCATGATCCCTAGAGCTGTCAAAGTCACAGAGTCAGAAAGAGTGGGAGCCAAAAGTTGGGGAGAGAAAGGTAAAACTTAATGTTTCCGTAGGCACGGAGGTTCAATTTGGAAGATCAGAGATGCTCTGTAGATGGGCTGTGGCATTTATATATCATGTTAACACTACTGGATCGGATACCTGGATGTATTAAGACGATCAAGCCATATGTCCTGAGTACTTTACTTCAAGTTAAAAGAAGAACATAGATAATAAAAGGAGGAGGAAGAGGAGGAAGAGGAGGAAGAGGAAGAGGAGGAAGAGGAGGAAGAGGAGGAAGAGAAAGAGGAGGAAGAGGAGGAGGAGGAGGAGGAGGAGGAGGAGGAATGGGGCAGCTGATGGAGACCTGGGTGGCCAGGACACAGAAGGTAGACAGATGGGCATCAGGAGCCACCCCTGACTTTGCCCCGTCTGGAGAAGGAATTGGCCTCTACATCTCTAGAAGTCCCATCCTGAGTGAGGGGACCACTGCTTGCTCCAGCCCTGAGAGGACACAGAACCCAAGAGGGCACAGCAGCTTGGGGTGAGTCTTTCTGTCTGTCTTAGTTAGGGTTTTACTGCTGTGAACAGACACCATGACCAAGGCAAGTTTTATAAAAGACAACATTTAATTGGGACTGGCTTACAGATTCAGAAGTTCAGTCCATTGTCATCAAGGCAGAAACATGGCAGCATCTAGGAAGATATGGTGCAGGAGGAGCTGAGAGTTCTACATCTTCATCTGAAGGCTGCTAGTGGAAGACTGACTTCCAGGCAACTAGGGTGAGGGTCTTCAGCCCACACCCACAGTGACACACCTACTCCAACAAGGCCACACCTCCTAATAGGGTCACTCCCTGGGCCAATCATATACAAACCATCACACTGTCTGAGCAGGGTTGCATAGCTCCACAAAATGTACCTGTTGTATAGATCTTTTTTTGTCCATAGATATGCAAGTGAACTAGGCCATAAATACCTCAGATAGTAAATAACTTACCTTGTAAGCATGAAGACCTGAGTCGATTTCCTAGGACACACACATGAAAGTCAGATGCCTTGGTGCATACATGTAATCCCAGCACTGGAGAGGTGTAGATAGGAGTCCCTGAGCCTCACTGGCCAGCCAGTCTAGCAGGTAAGCTCTAGGCCAGTGGAAAAGTCTGGCTCAATAAATATCTCCTCAGGAAGACAACTGGGGTTCCTCAGGTCTCCATATGCACCTGCATATATGTATGCCAGTATGGAAATAGATGTACATACACATGTATACATATGCACACACATGCACAAACATGTGTTCACACAATACATACATGCACACACATGTGCACACACATGTAAACCATGCACATAAGTGCATATATATATACATACATGTACTTACACGCACACAAGGGAATTTTCCAAGAATACAACATATCCCTTCCCCAAAGCCACTTTTCTCCCTTTGTTAAGCAATTGTGCTCAGTATCCTTGACTAACGCTTGTGTCTGGGTGTGCACCATCTCTCACAGGCTCCTGGGGTTGAATACTTGACTCCCAGCTGCTGCTGATGTCTTCGGATGTTGTAGAGGCTGCCTGGAGGAAGCCAGTCACTGTGGTACTTTGAAAGAGAACAGTTGCTAAAGTATCATCTATTTGAATATTTGGTCCCTAGTTGGTGGGACAATTTGGGAAGGATTAGGAGGTGAGGCCTTATTAAAGAAGGTGTGTCACTGGGGAAGGCAGTCTTTAAAGTTTCCAAAGCCCAGACCATCCTGAGTGGTCTTTTTCTGCCTCGTTCTGCGGATCAAGATGTAGCCTCTCACCTTCTGATGTAGCACCATGCAACAGGCTGATTGCCACATCCCCTGCCATGATGGTCCATTGTTTTTTGTTTTTAAACAATATCCCAGGCATTCAATTTTACCAATGAAGACTCAGGAGTCAGATGCTGTGGGAAAGCCTGCTGGCTCAGAGAGGCAGAGGAAGAACCCAGATGGCCTTCCTCCTCAACTGACTTCCCAGAGGGGAAGGGCCCCTTTTCCTTCTCCACAGGTCTTAAATACTGTTCAGTTCAGTGCCCCCACTTCCTATGAACATATGAACTCCATGTCTACTGGTGGCTTACTCAGCCTCTTGACTTTTGGTTGACTTTATTTAATCCCATTTACAGAAAACTGGATTAAAGACTGAGCCACAGCACGACAAGAAACAGATTTTTCCAGTTCACAATCTTAGGGTTCATGATGGTGACAATGGCCATGAACTCTTACTGTACTTACTCTGAAACTATAAGTCCCCAATAATCGTTTCTATTTTTTAAGTTTTGTCAAAATTTTATTGCAAGTAGATTTTTTTAATAAAATATATTTTATTATGGTTTCTCCTCCCTCAACTCCTCCCTACTTCCTAACCCACCCAAATCTAAATCCACTCTCTCATTAGAATACAAATACACAATAATAATAATAGTAATAGAAATAGTAATAGTAATAATATAACAACAACAAACCAGAGTGGGACAGACACATAATGAAATATTCAAAGCATTCAAGTTAGAGTAGAGGTGTTGCAAGATATTTCCTATCCATTCACATAGGAGGCTCAGAGGATGCACGGGGTAGTAGAGAGGGAGCCGTGCACATATCCAGATGGCAGCAAACATAAACTTAACTAAGGTTAGAATATTGGGATAACACTTTATCATTATAAATTGGCTTCATGTAATTGGGAGTTTCCTATACATAAATATAATTGATTAACTATTTAAGTTTAAGAGTCATGCTTTACCAGGATTTTAGAAGGAGCGGATGCAGGGACTCCCACCCTCCCTGAGAGTTAACTGAGCTGCAGCCAAGTGAAATAGCCCTGTGTCAACTTGGCACAATCTAGACTCACCTGCGAGGAAATTCTGAAGGAATCAGGTTAGCCTCTGAGTTATCTGTGGGACACTGTGATAATCATGTTAATGAAGAAGAAACTCACCACCATGAGAGTCTCAATTCCTAGGCAGGGATCCTGGTTGAATAAGAATGGAGAAAGTGAACTGTGCACTAGCACACATGCTCTGAGCACTGTCTCTGCTCTTGACTGTGGATAAGTGTGACCACCTGTCCCAGACTCCTGACACTGCAACACCATGCGACAATGACCCACAGGCCGGAACAGTGAGCTAAAATCACGACAATGACGGAACAGTGAGCTAAAATCACCCTTTCTTCCCCGAATTGCTTTTGTTATGGTATTTTATTCTAACAATGGCAATGTGTCTCAGAGATAAATTTAAACATCTTGTTTCTGTTTTGAGGATGTTTTAAAGTGAAACTTAAAGTATATGTGGCTTGAAAGGTGTCGTTCACAAAATGGCAAGTGCACATGTAGGGTTGTCCGTTCTCATCACCATGCTGGGCGCCATCTGCCAGGCCCAGCCTTGCCCCTCACTCCAGTAGGAACTCTGAAGTGCTGACTGCTTTGGCCTTGATCACTCATTCCAGGCTCTATCGTCCTCCACCTGACACAGCCTTCCACCTGGAGCTGCTGCTGGTGGCACCATTGTCCCCAGAGTGCTTGTTGGTTCCTGTTTCACAAATGATAAGAACGGCTAAGTACCTGGTCACACTCTGCGCAAACCTGGGCCCAGCATGTGCTCCTAAAGCCTGCGATGTCCCTGGTGTCTGCAGGATCAGTTGATGTCCCTCCCTCTTTCCCTCCCAGATTGCTACCTGTGTACAACTGTGCTTGGCTATGCTTCCCATAATGCACTCTTCCCTATACCATGGAGGTTACCTGTGACGACCCTATGAGTGGGTCCTCTCATTAAGGCCTAGACTGTTGATGACTACTGTGGATGTCTGTGCCATGGACTGACCCAGCCAGGGGAGTCACGACCGAGGGAAAACCAGGGCTTTGGTATCCAGGAAGGCACAGGTACATCGAGATAATGACAGACAGACACACCAGAGAGCGGTTTGAATCGGCTGCAACTTTACTTTTTAGTCAGGCATATTTATAGTATATTGAGGAACAGATCGAGGTTGTCACACCTCTAGAAACACTCAAACAATTGCTAAACAAGGTACATTTCCATCTTAATTAGAACAGCAAGTAGACATGATGTGATGCCCACAGGAACTCTTACTCTGTGAACCGTGATCAAAAGCAAACTATGATCATGAACTTCAGACATATGGTGTTGATTCTAACTTGTGGTTTAATAATCAATAGGAGAACCTGGGCCTTCAGACCAATTTGTATGCTTAAAGCCTTCTTCTGTCATCAAAAGTCAAAATGCTTTAAAAATGAGCACATATTCATTGTAAGAGCCCTCTACTGCCCTGAAGAGCAAACACCACTGTGGTCTGGCTCAAGCTAATCTATGTCCATAATCTCAAGAAAATTATAGGACCTTCTAACCTTCAATGTTTTTATCCATCTATTACCTTCTTATCATAAGTACCTGTATAAAGCAATAGCTCATCAGTAGTCCTATACTTTTTCATATTTTTTTCTTCCTGCTACAAACTATTCATCGTTACCTTTGCTAAGGCTAGTGATAAAGGCGGACCCTGTTGAAAAGCATTCTAAGACTTTCTTTCACTAAGGTTCAACATGAGTTCATTGAGTTTAGGACTGGAAACAGTAGGCGTAATCGCCACATCCTCTTTTTTCTTCCACTGGAATAACAAGTTCTCCTTTATCAATTAACCAGCTCATAGGCTGGGATCGTGCTGTATAAAGAATTAAGAATAGGAAGAAGAAAGACACAGTGCAGAACCCATAACCCAGGAAGTGCAATATCCTTAGAGAACATCGAGGCCCTTTCTTAGGCCAGAGGTGGGCACACTACCAGGGACCTCCAGGGAGCCTAGCCCCGAGGGGCATTTTTCTCCTGTCTGCCTTAATGATGTACTGTCATGTCACACAGACGACACTGGAGTTAGTGTGGCATGTCTGCAAAGTCTTGAGGTACAGGTGAGCCTGGTTATACAGGAGCTACCTCTTCCACAGCACTGGAGGCCTTAAGTAGGTACCAGTAAGGGTTGGCCTGCTGCTGCTTGTGCTCTAATGCTACATACTGACTTTCAAGATCTGGTTGCCCCCATAGCAGATCCTCATGTACACCAAGTGATGCTAGGTAAACCTTTCTTCCCAATTTAAAACTATTGGTTAAATAAAACTGGCAACAGCCAATTGCAGGCAAGAATAGAAAGAGGTGGAGTTTAAGTCACTGGGTTAGATACTGCAGGTAGGCTCCACAAGGAGGAGAAGAGATAGGAGGAAGAGAAGGAAAAGAAGGAGGAGGAGGAGGAAGAGGAGGAGGAGATTAGGAAGAACAAGATTTCTCCATGACTCATGATAGATCAACAGCTCATGCCAGAGTGATATACCCACCAGGATGCCAGACTACTGGAGTAGAAATCACCCAGAGAAGTTCAAACAGCAAGTATTTGTGGAGCACAGTTCAGGCAGTAGCCAGATGAGCATTTAGAGATCTTGACTAGGGGCAATCCCCCAGCAATTGCACAGCACCTAATAAATAAATATCATAGTTTGAATCTCATTCTTTGAAAGTTTAATAACTGCCACTTCATAGGTACCAGGTTCAAATCTCAGCCATGCCTCTTAGGGTCACCCTTCTCCCTGAGCCATGAATTCCCCTGAAGACAGCATACATAAATAAAATGGCTGACAGACATATGGGTCAGTCAGGGTGCTCTGAGGCCTCCTCCAGAATCACGTCATGTGTGCAGTCTTAAGAAGGCACCATCAGGATTGTGGCATCTCCCTACTACACAGACCTGAACACTAGCTCTGATACAATGTCTGCTCTAGCTCTTGATGGACAGCCTCCCTCAGCCTCAGCTTCTGTCAGGTGACCTTCATTCCTCCAGCCAGGAAGCAGCGGATTCCTTCTCTACTAACCCTGGTTGACTCACAGCAGTGACGGTGAGAAGGCACTACCTCCAATCTGAAACTAACTCAGAAGGAGGCTATGGGAATCACGGGGTTCTCGATGGGGTTGTATATGGAAGATCCGATTCCTGAGGTTGAGAAGACTCTCTGGTGGAGCTGCCTGCAAGCAGTGTAGAGAACTCGGGAACTCAGCTCCCCCAGGTCATCACCCATGTTGGGCGGCTTTGTGAGTGAGGCAGCTAGTTTGCTATGCCAACCACGGTGCTCCAAGCCCAATAAAATTCCTCCCCCACCCTTCACGGGGATTTAAATCTCTTAGGAGACACAGCTCTGGGTGTGTTTGAGAGTTCTGAGAGAAGCTTAAGAAAAGATGGAAGAGCTGCCCTGAGTGGGATGGCTCCCACTGGTTGCCTAACTCAGGCAGAAAGTGAAAGGACACCTTTTATCTCCCTCTGCTTTGGGCTACAGATGCAGTGTGACAGGCTACTTTCCACTCCCAACCCTGCCTCCCTTTCTCACCTGCCTCCCACTCCTCCCACCTGCCTCTCCCTCTTCCCACCTGCTTCCCCCTCCTCCCCACTGCCTCCCCCTCCTCCCACTTGCCTCCCCCTCCTCCCACCTGCCTCCCCTCCTCCCACCTGCCTCCCCTCCTCCCACCTGCCTCCCCTCCTCCCACCTGTCTCTCCCTCCTCCCACCTGCCTCCTACTCCTCCCCATCTTGTCATCCACTTCCCATCCTGTCTTTCCCACCATGATGGATTTCGAAACAAACCAGGATCCAAGATAAACCTTTCCTTTCCATTCTCTTAAAATATTTTTGTTGGATATTTATTCACAGCAACAAGAAAAGCCATTGATGTACCAAGCAAGACTTGGGTGGAGCCATCTCCTTGTCTCTCAACATGCCTTATCTGGGAGGAAAGGAACTCTTCTCACATCTCCCCAAGAAGCAGAACAACTGCCCCACTAATCACTTGCTGTAATCATCGTCCAGGGTGAGTGCCTGACCTAAAGACAATTTCTTGGGTAATTGACCCATGAGAAGCTCTCAGGACACCCTGTGAACTGTCACTGCCGTGGAGCCAGGGCCCCACCTCACTCTTGGAATGTCAGAGCTGGTGCTAAGTGGACAGACTTCAGGGTTATGTCTGTCCAAGTTGAAAAGTGACTGCAAGGACAAGGACATAAACGACAGTGTTTGTATAAAGAAGAAGCAGGAGCTTCCCTCGAAGGCAACCCGCGGGAACTGGGTCGGGTAGGTGCTTGCTGCCCTCATGTGGTCACCTCTGGTATTGCTCAATGTTTCCTGGATGTGTTGAGGATGTGGTGCCCAGATAGAAACAAGAAGTAAAGAAAAACTATTTTAAAGATTTCTTTGTTTCTGTAAACTTAATTTCAGTGCAACATATTAATAAAAAACCTACCCATGATAGTATTTGTATAAAATATCTCTGTGTTCTGTGGTATTGCAGGGTCATCACTTTACCTGATTTCAAATTTTACTACAGAGCTGATGTAATAGAAATCAGCATGACACTGACACATAAGCAGACACAGATTCATGCACTGGAATAGAAGATTCAGATGTAAAAGTCACATGATCTCTGACAGATCATCCATGCATACACACATACACACACACATGCACACACGAATTCCCCCATGTGCTCACACACATGTACCCCCACACATGCTCACACACATATGCACACATGCTCATACACAAATGCACACATGCAGCCCAAACACATGTGCTTACACACACACACCCTTACATATGACACACACATGCACACATGCATGCTTGCACTCACATACACACATGCTCACACAAACATGCACCCATACACACATGTTCACCAACATGCACACATGGAACCATACATACATTCACACATCCACCTCCCTCCTACATGCTCACATATACACAGGCACACATGCAGCCCCACATGCTCAAACACACACATGAACACATGCATACCCCACACATGCTCATACACATAAATACACCCCCACACACTACACACATGCCAGTGTGCATGCACACACACACACACACACACACACACACACCTGCATGCACCCTAAACCTGATAATCAATATTCAGGAAAATGAAGCAACACCTTTACTTCTCATCCTGCACAGAACTTCATTTCATTGGATCACGGCCCTCAACACAACCCTGACACCCTGAGACTGCAGCAGAAACAGCAAAGAATCTGCACCAACTTGGAGGTACAGTTAAGACTTTCTGAACAATACCCCGGTGGTACAGAGGATGAGAGCAATTACTGACAAAGGGGACTGCATGGAGCTAACACTTCTATCCAGCGACCTATCAGGTGAGTGAAGAGGAAAGCCCACATGACAGCGGGGTGGGCATCTCTACCAGCTGTTCATCTGAAAGAGGATCGGTGGATAGAATATACAAAGTACTAAAAAGAAAATCTAACCATCAATAACATTTAAAAATAAAAGAAAAATGAGCATTGAGAGGCTGAAGAGATGACTCGATGATCACTTTTGCAGAGGACCTGAATTCTCGGTGCCCACACATTGGCTCAGAACCGTCTGAATCCACAGTACAAGAGACCCACTGCGCACTTGTCACCTGTGAGGGAACCAGGCCTGCATGTGGCACACAAACAAACAGGCAAAGCACGCACACACATCGAATAACAAGATGGATGCTTTTTAAATTAGAAAAAGAAAGGCTTAGATAGGGACAGGCAGGAGAGAACTGGGTAAATCAAAGGTAGGGCTAAGCCAAAAATGGCTGTGTAGAAAAGCCAGGTGAATATCTATCTGATAGTCCTACTCTCAACTGAGGGGCTATTAGCAGCTGAGAGATGGGGGTTGTTCTGTTTTGAGAATGAAATGACTGGCAGATTGCCCATTCTCTGGTGGAGAGCCCCACAACCAGGCACATGCAAGAATTGTTAAATGGACGCAGTAGCGAGGAGGAAGAGGAACAGGAGGAGGAGGAAGAAGAGGAAGAAGAGGAGAAAGAAAAGGACAAAGAAGAGGAGGTGGAAGAAGAGATAACTTAGGAGATGGCTGTATTGGAAAGTTCTAGGGGGGCTGTAGAGGGAAATGGGGTGTATATAATACATTTTTATTGTGTATACCTATTTAATTCTGAGAATAAAAAATATCTAGGGGCTGGAAAAATGGTGGTTAAAAGTACTGGCTACTCTTCCAGAAGTCCCAGGTTAATTCCCAGAACCTATATAGCAGCTCACAACTGCCTGCAACTTTGTTCCAGTGAATCTGTCCCCCTCACTCGGGCAGGCAAAACACCAATGTATTTAAAATAAAAATAAAGATATTATAAAAAGATAAAATCTAGAATACAATAGAATTTGATCTCTATTTCTTCTTTACAATTACATTTCATTCCCAAAATTATCCTTACCCATCAACTTGTATGAAAACAAACCCAAAGCTTGCTTAGAACATCATTAATTAGAAGGTATCTGGAAAAGACTGGGCATTTCTGTAGCAGATTCTCACCTGGTACCAGCTGCTCTTTTTCAAAGTGAACCCATTGGAAGGTTCAAAGACCGTGCTTGTGTGCATGTGTTGGGGATTGGTTATAATGCTATGTCTTAATTTGGCTCCCTAAAACCATGCTTCCAGTTGCTGAGTGGCCCCGCCTCCTGCTGGCTTTGATTGGTAATAATGAATTGCTGTACAGCCAATGGCTGGGCAGCGGATGTAGGCGGGACTTTTAGATTGTGCAAGCTAAGGAATAAGCGGGGAAAGGATAGATAGAATTGCCATGGTAGGGGAGCAGGGATCAGAATTAAAGGCATGCCCACATATAAGTATCTGGAGAAGTAGCCCTTTGGGCTGCTTCCCCACGCGAATCTGGCGAACTCAAGATTATAAGTAGATTTAGAAAATGTTAATTCAAGAAGAACGAGAGGCATGTACACTAGCCACCAGGAGGATTGAGCTACTTAACGCATACCGGCCATTGAGCTACTTACTCATACCGACATGTGTGTGCCTTTCATTCATAAATCCAGAGTTCTTGGGAGGGAACAGAGCATGCGCGACCAGCCGGGAGCTCAAACGAATTATCAATTTACCTCTACAGATGACAACATGGTGCAGAACTCACTATTAAAAATTATTTAGAGATTTTCAGATGGAATGCACACTCACCATGATACAGGATTAGAAGGAGTGGAGAACTGGATTCTTAGCAGGCTGCAGACTTAGCCCAAGACGTGGGAATTCTTCCAGTGGTTTAAAACAATACAAAAAGGTTGGACTTAGATGCCCTGGGAGTCCCTGCTGTGCAAATAGACAGGCTGCTCAGAGGAAGGCAGAGAGAGACAGGGGAAGGCAGAGAGAGACAGAGGAAGGCTGCTCAGAGGAAGGACAATGCAGGCTGCTGACCTCCAACAAGCAGATAATCAAAGGAGAGATAGAAATTAATTTATTGTTTTTAGGGATAGAAGAGAATATAATGGTACTTGTTTAAATGTTTTAAAATACACATGGAATAAAGAAATCCAAGCATTTGATCTTAAATACAGGAAACAAAGACACACAGGTAGAAGGCAGATTGATTGGGGAAAATGCTTTAAAGAAAATTCAAAAAGGTCTATGCCAGGGCAGATAGTTGGTATCCTGTGGTCTACACAGGGTTTGGGGTTTTTCAGTCAGGCATGACAAATTGATAGCCTGGAAACAGGCTCATACAGTGAGTAGAAAGTAGTTCAATTGAAGTTAAATACATAGATGAATTATATAGTCCCTGATCTTACATAGGTCAGAGAACATGGGATCAATCAGGCAGATAATAATATTTATTTAGATCATGTTAATGTTAAGTGCTTTGAGTTTTGTTTTGTTTTTTGTTTTTTGTTTTCTTTTTTTTGCTTAAAATAAGCACTTATTTTTTTATTCGATATATTTTTTTATTTACGTTTCAAATGATTTCCCCTTTCCTGGCTCCCACTCCCCGAAAGCTCTCTTCCCTCACCCTGTTCCCCCATCCACCCCTTCCCACTTCCCTGTTCTGGTATTGCCCTACATTGCTGCACTGAGCCTTTCCAGAACCAGGGGTCACTCCTCCGTTCTTCTTGGACATCATTTGATATGTGAATTATGTCTTGGGTATTCCAAATTTCTAGGCTAATATCTGCTTATCAGTGAGAGCATACCATGATTGATTTTTTGAGACTGGGTTACCTCACTTAGTATGATTTTCTCCAGCTCCATCCATTTGTCTAAGAATTGCGTGAATTCATTGTTTCTAATAGCTGAATAGTACTCCATTGTGTATTTAATGATCAAAATGCATATGGTTATGAGTTTCACGGTTACATTAATATTTCTCTGGGAAAGGGAACAAGCTATTAAATTAATCCAATCTCTACCTTCAATGATTTTGTGTTACTGGACCAAGGACATGCTATTTTCAGAGAGAGGGCTCTGTATTTGTGTTGACAGCAAAAGAGAAAAGGCCTTGGACTCCTTCCAGAGTGTTATGGATTAGAATTGACAGGGAAAGACCCCCTGAAGATCTTGACTATGGAAAAGAAAAATTCAAGAAAAATCAAACTGGACAAGACCCTGAAATGACCTTCTGTTCCAGCCCCCAGCCTTCTGAAGTTGTTTCCAGAGAACTGCTTCCAAAAACAGCCTCAGGAAGAGCTGGTGGTTCCAGATGACCTCACTTCATCCAACCTTTCAGACAGATCCAGCCAGCACTTCAGTAAAATACTGTGCCTTCTGAACAGAAAAAGACTGGATAGAAGATGCTAAAGCTAACTTTCTTACAGAAAAATTTTCTAATTTTCCCTACACCTCTCCACCCCTTTAAAGAACTTTTCTTTGCACCTACTCAGCAGGGAGAAGTTGTTGAGAGTTGTCATCCTGATCCCTTGGGTTTGGGTGTCAGACTATGGTTATTTTATAAATTTTAGATAGGTCGTCATTTTAAGGGAATTTGGAAATGGTCGTAATTTTGAACAAGGAAGAGATACACTACTAAATTTATTCTTAAGCAAAATGTTATATAACCACAATTTTACATTGTTAGAAATGCCTATAATTGATACAAATTGAAGTTATAATTTTGCGTTGGTACAGAATTTATAGACTGATGCAGATTTAAGATTTTTATTGTTTTAATTTCTTTATATTGACACAAAATTTGAAATTAATAATGTTACTCTTAGGCATTGTGCCTATAAATCTCATTTAAGGCTTAGACAGTCCTTATAATAACTACTATTACAAACTCTTCAGGTTGATTAACACAAATTAAGGGCCTGATACTAACTTCATGGTTTTATTAGATGCTGATTTAATTTAATGAAGTGTTTCTAATGCTATTCAAATAGTTAAGAATAATCATAGTTTAACAGTTCAGATACACTTTGTAGAGATAGATACTTTGAAAACCTCAGGAATCCACAGAATATGATATTTAATATTAATTCAGTATTAAAGATCATTTGACTAGAGACATGTTGCTCCAGCAGAAGGATTAAAGGTGTGTACCACCACACCTGGATCTGGAGCTTGCTTTGTGTCAGGCTGGCCTTGAATTTAGAGATCTGCTTGCCTCAGTTTCCTGGGATTAAATGCTTGTGCCTTGTATCAGTTGTTACCATTTTATAGCTAGCCACGATGTGTGCCACCACAAGCCCTCTAAACTTCATTATATTGTTGTGTATTCTGTTTTTTTTTTTCTCCATGCAAACTTCAGAATTGGTTTTTTGACATCTACAAAACCTCTGCCTGGGATTTGTCCTGCAAACCGACAGACTGACAGTTGATATTACTGATGCTTCCCACTCAATCCAAGGGCAAAGCTCTCCTTCCAGTTTGTTAGGTGGTTTTCCTCAGATAGACCTTGGAAGTATGTTTTTGAGGTTCACATGCCGATGTGCCCCATTGAGAGGTGCTGGTGCCAGCGCCATTGTGTTCTCCCTTTCAACTCTACTTCTTTTAGTATAACAACTGACAGGGTTGAGTATGCCAAGAGCACTGGCCGCTCCTCCAGAGTGCCTAGGTTTGAACCCCAGCACCCACATGTGAGGAGCTTACAGCCATCTGCAACTCCAGGGTCGTGAAATCCGATGTCTCATTCTGGTGTTCATGAGCACCAGCTACACTGTGGGAGTTCAAATAGTACAGCTCCCATAGCCTCATGTATTTGAATGCTTGACCATGGGTGTGGCACTATTAGGGGGTGTGGCCTTGTTAGAGTAAGTGTGTCTTCATTGGATGAAGTGTGTCACTATGGAGGTGGGCTTGGAGGTCTCATATGCTAAAGCTAGGCCTAATATGGCAATCTCCGTCTGTTGCCTGTAGATCAAGATGTAGAACTCTCAGCTCCTTCTCCGGCACCATGTTGGACTTCATGCCACCATGCCTTCTGCCATGATGATAATGGACTAAACCTCTGAGCTGTAAGCCAGCTCCAATTAAATGTTTTTCGTTATAAGTGTTGTTGTGGTCATGGTGTCTCTTCAAGGCAAAAGAAATACCAACACACACACACACACACACACGGTTTATAGACATATATGTAGGCATGACAACCTATATTCATAAAACTATAATTTTTGAAGTGGTAATCTTCTGCACTGTAATCTTGTCTGAGTTCTTGCTAGTGCCAGGGTACCTTGTGGATCTTCCCTTCATGCCATTGGAGACTGGAGCTGGCTTTCTCTTTTCCTTCCAAACAAGCCCCCATTTCTTCCCCCTGCCACACACACTGGCAAGGGCCTCTCACTACCATGCTAAAGGTTTTCAGGAGAGACTCATCCCTCTCCCCTCCCCATCTCTCCACTCACTGTGCTGCCCCTGTGGTGAGGTTTGTCTGTTCTTTATCAAAGTGACCTTCCCACTTATTTCCAAAGTAAGGCTGTACCGTGAGGTTGTGCTTTAGTTTTGGACCTTCCCATTGCTTCGCAGGGTGCTGCGTGGTTCTTTTCCAGGTGAGAACTTGTGCTTCATTCTTCAACCACTTTTTCTGCATTTGTTGGTAAGGCTCCTCCTCAGCCACTGATCTGACCGTCCCATGAATTCAGGATGGAGCCCGTCGTGGTTAGGGTGTCCATTGCCATGAAGAGACTCCATGGCCGAAGCAACTTTCACAAAGAACATCATTTAAATGTGGCTGGCTCACAGGTTCAGAGGTGCAATCCACTATCATCATGGCAGGAAGGAAGGCAGCGTGCAGGCAGACATGGTGCTGGAGAAGGAGCTGAGAGCTCTACATCTTATTCCTAAGGTAACCAGGAGAAACCATCTTCCAGGAAGACAGTCTCAAAGCCCAGCCGCAGGGGGACACACTTCCTCCAACAAGGCCACGTCTACTAACAGTGCCACTCCCTTGGCCAAGCTTATTCAAATACCACAGAGCCCATAATGCATACTGGGGCTAGCCCCACTCAAGTGTAGTCTATAATTCCTTTCTTCTTCTCTAACACGTTTACTCCTACAAACAACCCTGGCTTTTCCTGAATCCACTCATTGCAGTGTGCTGCCCTCAACCTGGGCTTCTCACACTGTAAATAAAGATGACCTTTTTTTTTTTTCTTTCTTTCTTTTTTTTTTTTTTTAAGTAGCCAGGAGCCATTTGCAACTCTTGTCTATCAAATCTCTGCTTCTGGTTTCACATGATTTTTAGAATGTTCCTTTTCTCTATACAGAACAGAATATTTTGGAGCTGGTGTGATGGCTCAGTAGGTAAAGCTCTTGCACTGCAAGCATCAGCCTGGGGATCAGAGTTCAATTTCTAGTACTCACATAAAAGCTGATGGTGGCAGTGTGTGCTGCAATCCCAGCACTGGGGAGGCAGAGACAGGAAGACCCTTCAGGTGTGCTAGCAAGCTGGTTCAGACCGGTTCAGAGAGAGAACTGCGTGAAAACAGAAGGTGGTGTGACTGAAGAAGTCACCCAACATTGACACCTACATTCATGTAAACATACAGACAGGTCCACTTGTGCACATGCACCCACTCCCAGGCACTCACATGCACACACATGCATACACACAGAAATTCAAGGATATCCTTGGCTATGTAGAGATTTTGAGACTAGCTTGCCCTGCACAAGACCTTGACTGTCTCTCTCTCTGTATGTATATGTGTATGTGTACATGTGTGTATGGTGTGTGTGTGTACCAGGTGTTTGTATGGGGTGTGTATGTGTATATAGGGTGTGCATGTATATGGTAAGTATATGTGTATAGGTTGTGCATGTGTATTGTGTGTGTGTATGAGGTGTGTGTGCTTGAATGTGTTTGCATATGTGTATGTGCATGCATATGTGTGATGTATAAGGAATGTGTGTGCATACGTATGTATATGAATGTGTGCTTTCAGGTGTATGTATATGGGGTGTATATATGATCTGAGTGTGTGTGCATGTGTGTGTATATATGAGGTATGTGTGCATGTTTATGTATGTGTGTGTGTGTACATGTATATGGGGTGTGAGTGTATGGGATCTGTGTGTAGGGGTATGTGTGGGTTGTGTGCATGTGCATGAGTACACATATGTGTGTATGAGTATATATGTTCATATGTATGTATATGGCATGTGTGCATATGGTCTATATGTGTGTGCATATGTGTGTATATGGGGTGTGTGTTTGTGTATATGGAGTGTTTATGTGTGTGTGCATATGTGTATGATGTGTGTGTGTGTGTGTGTGTGTGTGTGTGTGTGGTTTGTGCTTGTTACTCCAGGCCCATCTCCATTGGCTTCAGAAATACTTTGTTCATAGTTTCCGTGGAGCACGCTCATTCCCTGCTTCCTGGAGATGTGAGTTCGTTCTGATCGAAACAACTCTGAACGATGGTAAACAAGGCCACATGCATTCTGTGCTCATGTGGATATACGTTTCCAGCAAACACCTGGAAGCAAACTTGCTGGGATGGAGGTGTGCCCTGCAGTCATGCCACTCACACCCACACAGGGTCAGGGGATATAACTCCCAGCAATCTATCCCTGCCCATTTCTAAATTATGTTCTGATTTCAACATTGGGAATGTTGCAGTCTGCATAAACCAAAAGTCAAAAACCTTTGACTTTTTCTTTCAGGTTCACTTTCAAGGTACCAAATTCTCAAGTCCCCCGGCCCCACTGAGGATGACAGGCTGGTGTATACACTGATGACATGCTCACTCCAGGGTATACTCAAGAGCGTTGATACAGTAGATATGAGAGAACAGCAGACGCTTCTGGAAGAGTCCAGAGCAGAGAGAGAAAGAAGTGGGTTGAATGTGGCAGCAGGCGGGACTTGACCATGGGTGTGGGGGGGAGATGAGGACAGAGGCATTGAGAGAGGGGCCAAGAGAGTGGAGGGCCACAGCAGCAGTCTTCTAAGGAAACGGGGAGCCATGGAGAGGAGAGATTTGGCCTAAGGAGCTGGGTAAGAGGAGCCAGGACACCAGCGGGGATTCTGAAATATGTAACAGCTGGTACTGGGAGTCTGGAGGCCTGCATATGCTGTGGTACGCTGACAGACTCCACAGAGAACCATTTGTCCCTTATCACAGTGATAAGGAAATGGCTCCTTCAGTAGAGCAGCTCCTGCTTTAAAAGTTCCACAGGAAAGCTGCCCTTTGTCTAACTGCCAGAATCTGGACTTAAGAGTTGAAAGCTCTTGAGGAGAGAGTCTGAACTGTGCTCTGCATCGTGGGGGTGAGGGGGTGCAGGGGTGGGGGAGTATGGGGGGTGGGAGGGTGGGGGGACGGCGAGTCCTCTTCAGCTGCGGAATCTCCTTGTCACCTATGGGGTCTACTCCTCAACTGAGAAACTGGTTTTTTTTTTTAAAGATTTATTTATTTATTATATCTAAGTACACTGTAGTTGTCTTCAAACACCTTAGAAGAGGGCATCAGATCCCATTACAGATGGTTGTGGGCCACCATGTGGTTGCTGGGATTTGAACTCAAGACCTTCAGCGGAGCCATCTCTCCAGCCCAAGAAACTGTTTTTCTTATTGCTGCTGTTGACACGTTTCATCCATAAGCAAAGTGTAAAGACATCATCTCCACATGCTCCTCAGCCCAAACGGTCCTCCCCATCACACAGTCCTCTCTGCCACTGTCTGGGAGAAAAGGAGGCACCACTCAGGAGCCTCAAGATGCAGGTGTGACACTGCTCTGTGACTCTCACTGACAAAGGTCACAGTGAGGGAGGCACATGGGACCTGCCGAGGGGGGCTGGCTGTGGCTTCTCCAGCACGGCAGGGGGGATGGGAAGAACTGAGATATGACCACAGAAGGGCTGGAAACCTTGAGATTAGCATAATGAAACCAATTGGGAGGGGAAGAGCGGAATCTGTTCCACACTCAGACCTCACGTAATGGATCGTGGGGAAAAGCTGTCCAATACACACTGGAGTAGTATGTACTCCAGATCATGTCATGGCTCTACGCAGGAGGGTCAGACGCTTTGGGGGAGGGCTCTCCCCTACTCACAGGCTCCTCAGCATTCTTGGGTATACTTTTCAATCCTTATATAGTGTTTCTAAGCACATATCCTGGGATGCAAGAGCCCAGCATAGGGCTTCCTCTGAACTCAGATCTTGGGACTCACACAAGGTGTCATTTCCCTTTTCTCTCCCTTTTAGATTCTAGCCAACGCAGAAACAAGTTGTCCTGGACTCGCTGGGCTTCCTATTTCCTAAAGGATATGGCCTGAGTTCAATTCCCAGGAACCACATGGTGGCTCACAACCATCTGTAATGGGGTCTGATGCCCTCTCCTGGTGTGTCTGAAGAAAGCAATGGTGGTGTACTCACATACATAAAATAAATAAATATATCTTTAGAAAAAATGCTGTGTGGCTCGTGCCTTTAATCTCAGCACTCGGAGACAGAGGTCAGGTCTCTGAGTTTAAGGCCAGCCTGGTCTACACTGTCAGTTCCAGGACAGCCAGGGCTACACAGAGAAACCCTGTCTTGAAAAACAAACAAAAAGAGGCTATGGCCTTTGCTCCATGACACACCCCTGGCGGCGGCTGGGGCTTTCAACATACCCGTCTTGTTTTTCTCTGTAAAACTTGAATAAAATTGTTCACAAGCTTCCATCCCACTCTGTTTTCTAATTATTTTACTAATGAGAGCAGGAGTCAAGGCTCACCCACAGTTTCTTAGTAACAGGGCTACCCTCCAATAAAGGCTGAGGTCCCCTCAGAGGCTGGGCAGGCGACACGCAATGCAGGCTTCTGGAAGTATATCCGGGGAACCTCTTTGATCCCTGGAAAGAAGATGGAGACCATGTCCTTCCATGCAGATTGTTCCTCTTCCCCAAACAGCAAGAGCTTGCACAGTGCTCAGAATCCTTAGTGCAGACGAGGAAACGCACCTCCCCAAAATCCGAGGTCAGAAGTCGTTAGTGGTGGAGTTAGGACTACTTGATAAAACAAAGGCTTGGCACGAAAGGGCCACCGGTGAGCCTGAGACACTCACACACTCCTGGTTATTGCAAAACATCAGGTCGGAATGGCAGGCTCTATTGTGGCTCAAGTGGTGACCAATCTCGGGGCTTTACACAAGAAGTTTGGGTCCAAGCTTGAATGAATGTCCACATTGGAAACTAGAAAAATTAAGTTCTGATTTTATTTTTTAAATCCAGCATCAAATGCCAGATATTAATATGAGGTGAGTGAGCAGCCAAGACCACCTGAAGACTCATGGATCTATAAATTTTGAAAGATTAAGGAACCATTATGTACGGGCACAAGACCCCTGGCCCCCTCTAGTGGACATTTAGTGTATTCCAATTATGCAGGTTTTCCGACTCTGGGCTGCAGTTTTTGAAGTGGCCACTAGAGAGAGCCATGTTCTGTTTTGAAATGGCAAGCTAAACGTTCAAAGCTATAAAATGTACTGTTTGTTAGCATTTTGCCCGAGCTCCACCCAGCAGTTACCTGGCAATAGCCAGGCGTGCCCGACTCATTACAGGGAATGCTTGCCCCCTCTTTTCTCTCTTGCCCTTGCCTTCCTGCCTCTACTATTCTGTTCTTCCTCTCTCTCTCTCTGTCTCTGTCTCTGTCTCTACTACCCTCTTAACTCCCCTCCCCGTGCCTTGAATCAACTCTACTCTACACTACACCATCATGTGGCTGGTCCCTCAAGGGGAAGGGATGCCTTAGCTTGGGCCTGAGGAGGCACCCCCTCCCCCGCGCCATACCTGACTATACCTCCACTAAAACATTTCCCCTTCTCTCTTTATCATTTAAAAAACACAACACTGTTGTAAGATTCGAAATCTGACAGGGAAGAGACTGAGAAAAGGAGTTCCCTGTACCCCCTGCACCTCCCACATATTTGTGGCTTAGTACGTTGTTGATGCGTATTCTTTGGACAAGAAGCCAAGAACCTGGAAGCATACTGATGGGGGCCTGGCCACCTTAACACCTCCCACTAACCTCCTCTCAGAATGTCCTAGTTGATTAGAAAGCCTGGCTAGGCCGCCGATTGGGCCAACACGCGCAGTAGGCTGTCCTTACTCACGCCTTCTGAGGTGGTACTCAAGCAAGCATGTTTCCACAAGACAGGAGTCTCACGTAGGGAATAAGTTTACATCGAGGAGAGCATAGGTGGTCTCTTCTCACCCTGTTCCCGGCCTCCCACTGGGACATCAGAGAGCCTGGTCTGACTGCAGGCTCAAGCTATAAGGAACAACCCCCGCCTGTGTACCGTGCACGGACCCGGATCCTTTTGCATAGCCACTAACCTGTCTCATACCAGGGCCTGAAGTCTCTTTAGAGCTCCAGCTGTACTATCGCCTGGGGTATATGTCTACCCGAGGCAGCAATAATTCTTGCCATAAACTGGTAACCCACTACAGTCCTCCTCAGTGTCCCCTTGAACCACCATATCTGAACTCCTTCATTAATATACTCCACACCAGTCCAGGTTATCTAGCGTGCCTTCAGGTCAATTAAGATATCTGTCACACTAACACGGATGCTGGTCAACGGTAAAAGACATGATCCACAGTCTAAAAAAATCAGGCAACCCCCCTTCAGCCCTTTCTCTGGAACCAAAAGTTAAAAACAAAACAAAGAACCTTGCTGTGCTATGGTCTCACAGCCACTTTCCATCAAAGCTACAAAAGAGAGTTACTGCTCCACCCAGCACTTGACTCCACGTGGAGTCATGCAGACTAAATTTGATTGTCCTAAGAAATAAATCACTAGGGCCTTTTCAGTATGAAATGAGCTCAAGACTCATCAGAGTCACCAGGCGTCTCTCCCCTGGCTGGAGGGACCAGGCCTTTTTCCTCTGCTGGCCTCATTCATGTCTTAGAGCTCGGAGGGTTGAAAGATTACAGATTGCCTATAATACGAAAGAATCTACCTTCAGGAAAGGTAGCAGGCTCAAGCCCCAGGATAGCCCTCAAGCCCCAGGATAGCCTTCAAGCCCCAGGATAGCCCTCAGCTAGGCAAGGTTTTACATCCCGAACCAGCAGCATGGGGAGCTTGGTGCAAGGGTTCCTGAAGAGCATGACGAACAAACTCGGGAGTCCCAGCCTGTGGGCAAATGAGGGCAAGAATTTCTCACAATCAGGGGCATTAAAATCCACTCTGCAGTATCTGTTAGGCTCACCTGCCATTCCGCCTTTTCTCCAGGCTGCAGTTCCTGTCTGCAGGATCAGAACTTAAAGATCACAATGCGGGGAGCCAGGCAGCTCCACAGCCCTCTGTGCACAACCCACCAGGAGAGAGTGATCTCCCAGCATCACTATCACTTTTGAGAGCTGAGGTGAGATCTCCACTTTCTCTCCAATATTTGTCTGGAGGGGAACAGTTAGGAGTGCACAGGGCATACCATCCGTGGAGCCAAGCAGCTCCCCAGCCATCTGCACACAGATCAAGTCAGAAGAGAGTTGGTCTCCCAGGAGTACAGACACAGGCTTACAGGTTCACAGGAGGGACAAGCTCCAGCCAGAGACAGCAAGACCAAATAACACCAGAGATAACCAGATGGTAAAAGGCAAGCACAAGAACCCTACCAACAGAAACCAAGGCTACTTGGCAACATCAGAACCTAGTTCTCCTACCACAGCAAAACCCAGATACCCCAAACACACCAGAAAAGCAAGAGTTGGATTTGAAATCACATGTCATGATGTTGATAGAGGGCCTTGAAAAGGACATAAATAACTCCCTTAAAGAAATACAGGAGAACACAGGTAAACAAGTGAAGGAACTGAACAAAACCATCCAGGGTCTAAAAATGGAAGAAGAAACGAAGTGAGATAGGAAACCTTGGAAAGAATTCAGGAGTCATGGATGCAAGCATCAACAACAGAATACAAGAGATAAAAGAAAGAATCTCAGGTGCTGAAGATTCCTTAGAAAACATTGACTCAACAGTCAAAGAAAATGCAAAATGCAAAAAGCTTGTAACCCAAAACATCCAGGAAATCCAGGTCACAATGAGAAGACCAAACCTAAGGATTATAGGTATAGAAGAAAGCGAAGATTTCCAACTTAAAGGGCCAGTAAACATCTTCAACAAAATTATAGAAGAAAACTTCCCTAACCTAAAGAAAGAGATGCCTATGAACATACATAAAGCCTAAAGAACTCCAAACAGACTGGACCAGAACAGAAAGTCCTCCAGGCACATAATAAACAAAACACCAAATGCACTAAACAAAGAAAGAATATTAAAAGCAGTAAGGGAAAAAGGGCAAGTAACTTATAAAGGCAGACCTATCAGAATTATACCAGACTTCTCACCAGAGATTATGAAAGCTAGAAGATCCTGGGCAGATCTCATACAGTTCCTAAGAGAACACAAATGCCATCCCAGGCTCCTATATCCAAGCAAACCTCTCAATCATCATAGATGGAGAAACTAAGATATTCCATAACAAAACCAAATATACACAATATCTTTCCACAAATCCAGCCCTTCAAAGGATAATAAATGGAAAACCCCAACACAAGGAGTGATACTACACCCTAGAAAAAGCAAGAAAATAATCTTCCATTAACAAACCAATAAGAAGACAGCCACATAAACATAAATCCATCTTTAACAACAATAATACCAGGAAGCAACAACACTTTTCCTTAATATCTCTTAATATTAATAGACTCAATTACCCAATAGAAAGACATAGGCTAACAGACTGGATATGTAAACAGGACCTAACATTTTGCTGCATACAAGAAACCCACCTCAGTGACAAAGACAGACACTACCTTAAAGTAAAAGACTGGGAAAAAAATTTCCAAGCAAATGGTCCCAAGAAACAAGCTAGTGTAGCCATTCTAATATCGAAGAAAATCGGCTATCAATCTAAAGTTATCAAAAAAAAAAATAAGGAAGGATCCTTCATACTCATCAAAGCAAAAATATACCAAGAATAACTCTCAATCCTGAATATCTATGCTCCAAATGCAAGGGCACCCACATTCATAAAAGAAACTTTACTGAAGCCCAAAACACACATTGTACCTCATACAATAATAGTGGGAGACGTCAACACCCCACTCTTATCAATGGACAGATCATGGAAACACAAACTAAACAGAGAAACAGTAAAACTAACAGAAGCTATGAACCAAATGGATTATATATATATATATATATATATAACATTTCATCCTAAATCCAAAGACTATACCTTCTTCTCAGCACCTCATGCTACCTGCTCCAAAACTGACCATATAATCGGCCACAAAACAGGCTTCAACAGATGCAAGAAGATTAAAATAATCCCGTTTATCCTATCAGATCATCAGGGATTAAGGCTGATCTTCAGTAACATCGAAGACATTAGAAAGCCCACACATATGTGGAAGCTGAACAACATTCTTCTCAATGATAACCTGGTCAAGGAAGAAATAAAGAAATTAAAGACTTTGTAGAATTTAATGAAAATGAAGCCACAACATATCTAAACCTATGGGACACAATGAAAGCAGTCCTAAGAGGAAAACTCATAGCTCTGAGTGCCTGCAAAAGGAAACTGGAGAGAGCATACACTAGCAGCTTAACAGCAAATCTGAAAGCTCTAAAACAAAAACAGACAAATACACGCAAGAGGAGTAAATGTCAGGAAACCATCAAACTCAGGGCTGAAATTAACCAAGTAGAAACCAAAAGAACTATACATAGAATCAACCAAGCCAGGAGCTGGATCTTTTTTTTTTTTTTTTTTTTTTGAGACAGGAGCTGAATCTTTGAGAAAATCAACAAGATAGATAAACCCTTAGCCAGACTAACCGGGGGCACAGAGACAGTATTCAAATTAACAAAATCAGAAATGAAAAGGGAGACTTAACAACCGAAACAGAGGAAATCAAAAAAAAAAAAAATTATGAGATCCTACTACAAAAGCCTTTACTCAACAAAACTGGAAAATGTGGATGAAATGGACAATTTCCTAGACAGATACCAGGTACCAAATTTAAATCAGGATCAAATAAATGATCTAAACAGCCCCATAACCCCTAATGAAACAGCAGTCATCAATAGTCTCCTAACTAAGAAAAGCCCAGGACCAGATGGGTTTAGTGCAGAGTTCTATCAGACCTTCAAAGAAGACCTAATACTAATACTCTCCAAACTACTCCACAAAATAGAAACAGAAGGAGCTGTACCTAATTCATTCTATGAAGCCACAATTACTCTGATACCTAAACTATGCAAAGACCCTACAGAGGAGGAGACCTTCAGACCAGTTTCTCTTATGAATGTCTCTGCTTTTGTGTTTGACTTAGCATGCTTAGGAGTAGGCAAACCTATACATGAACATATACAGACTCCCTAAGTAAAATCTTAATGTTTCCTTTCTTGAAGAGAATCATTGCCTTGGAAATGGCTCCCATGCTCACCTTAGCAGCCAGAGGAAAAAAATCTTTCCAGATGTTCTGTCTTTTCCTAGCCATTCTTGGTAGAAAATTGGCTATATCTGGAATTAACTAAAGCCCACAGAGCTGGGTACTGTGAGGGATTTTCCTTAATTACAGTTTTGGACCCTGGAAAAATGTTTTTAATCTGGATTTTTCTGAGGTGATATGATCCATCTTTAATCTAGGCCACATCTTCTAAAGACAGCCTAAATATATAAAGGACATTGAAGATAGTAGACCTTTCTCTGTGTCTGCTTGCCCTACCACTGGCTAGGAAGGTTTTTTATTTTTTATTTTATTTTTATTTTTACTTTTTGTCATTAGAGTCTATTACTTGGAAATTAAGATATATACTAAAGGTATCTGAGACATCCAGTCGCATGGGAGGGACCATGATAGCGTTCTTCAGCTTTCCACAGGTAGACAGCCATGGTTGGACTAGGTGAACCACAGCCTGTGTGTGTGTGCGTGTGCGCGCGCGTGTGCGTGTGCGTGTGCGTGTGCGTGTGCGTGTGTGTGTGTGTGTGTATAAAACATAGCAGGGATTCATTTTATCAGCTCTGTTCATCTGGAGAACTTTTACTAATGTAGCTGTCTATTTGTTATTGTTGTTCTTATGTTGGTTTTACTGACCAACTGAGGACAATGTGCTAACTAACAAGAGTGCCTCACAGTGTCTGTCAGGTGTTTCCTGCTTTGCTCTGAGCCTTGTCTCATAACCCACAGGTGGAAAGTGCTTGCAGTTTTCCTGGATCCAGCCTGAAACCACAAACAAAATCTTGTTTCCTAAAATCTCTCTTTAATTGTTAATAGTCTGGGCACCCGTCTTCTTGTGGGACACATTGGTAACTCCGATGTAAGCTGATTGATGGGGTATGCACGCTACCCAGCTTTATTCTAGGAGGAAGAAGGAGGGCCTCCGGAGTGCAGGGGTTTGAGTTCAGGCAAGCCCCAACTTTGCAAAGCAGTGAACGCAGTGTCACTGCCCACAAGGGATAGAAGCAGGCAGGTGAGTAGCAGAGATCTGGAGCCTTACTTTCTCCCAAGGGCTTGATGGGAGGACAGACAGATAAACTCTTGGAGAAGAGGCACTCTTGCTACTACTGAATTTCAAATCTGCAGACCTGGCAAAGGATTGATGGCCCCAGGCTGGAACCACTATGCTGTTTCTCTCTAACACACTCTAACCCAGAGAGTGGTGCTCATGTCACTCAACACTCGCTAGCCAATCACAACCTCCACACGGGCCCCAGTCAGAAGAGGAGGCGGCTCTTCCGGGCACCAAGCCTGCAAATTCCTTCCTGAAACTCCGCAGGCTTGAGTGTCAGTGTGTGGTGTGTTTGAAGTGACTCTGCTGGGTGCTGTGAGGAGAGCTCAGGACAGCTCAGAACTCCAGACATGGTAAGTCAGGGTTATCTCCCACGAATGGTAGGAGCAAGCGCCTTAGCAAAGGCTGTGTGTGTCGTGGGTCTTCCCCGCGGCTGTATGGCAAGCATCAGCCAGACACTTGCAGCCACCTGTGTTGTCCTTTGTGGTCTTCTCTTGTACCTGGCTGTGGCGTCTGAATAACTTTATAATGGAAGCTGCACCTGCATCAAATCCTTGCAGCCGTGGGTTGTGTGGAAATATACTTGGCAGGATGCCAAACCTGAGAGGCCGTATTTGTGTTTTCTTCTATAAGTTCTGCCCTTAGCAGTTAACAAATAAATTCCAGCCGGGAGCCTCCCAGCCCGGGAGAAGGTAGGCGCGGAGTGGGACTCCGGTGGTGGCTTTAAAGTCTAAGGGTCTCAGGGCTTTTTAGCTCTCTAACTGTACTGAAATGCTGGTGACAACTTCTAAAAGACCTAAAAACGTTCTTGCTCTTTCTGAGGGTAAAAGACCGCTGGTTTGGGTGATTAACACCTGCAAGCTAACAGCAGAGGATTAAGCAATGTGGCCTTCGTTCTATCACAGCAGGAACCGCTGGACTCTAACTTTCACCCTGCTAGTTGAAAGTCGCGGGAAGAAAATAGGACACTTAGAGAAGTGGTTATGGAGTTTATTACTAAGTTGCAAAACGTTTCCTATGAAAGCTTTCTAAGTAGAAAGATCCTAAGCGGGGAAAACATTCCACTCTAACTCGTCTCCCTTTGTCCTCAGTACTTATACATCTTTCAGAATACATGGTCACATGCTGCAGAGTTCATCACAAGTTCACACACACAAAAAATCGAATCATAAATTGAAATAGAAGTTTACAAAAGAGAATGTTTACACGCATGTCCATTAGGAACAATTATCTGGCTAAACATAATCACATGTCTCAGCTCAATGGGTTCACTGAAAGTTCAAAAGCATAACTAAGCTATTAGTGAAGTTTTGTATAGATAAACCCAGTCAATATTTTATCTTCTGTCCTAGCACCTATAATAAATCGTTAGTTCCCTTTCTATGACCTTTGGTTAATTGTTTTAAAACCTCTTGGAATGTGCTCTGAGTAGAGAAAGTCTGGTTACTATCTAAGAGCAGGTAACTGGTGACATTTGGGAGGCTGGCATAGTTCTCATTGCAGTTTTGACTATCAGAAAAAGGACCTAATAGTTGTTCCACTATAAAGGAACTTAATAATCATATATATAATTTTAGGATTTCTTATGGGATCATCATTAAGACTTAAGTCATCTATTTGTCTACATAGCATCACTATCTACATCTTTGTGGGTCTGCAGAGATCTGCTCCAAAGGGCTGTGCTATTACTTATTGATTATTATATGTGTTAAATAATAACAAGGAAAGCATATTAATAGCAGGAATCTTTCCTAAAAGAATCCCTTACAGCCTTATTTAATAAGGGCTCACCTGTGGCAGATTATATAATAATCCGAAGCAGGCCATTTCAGGGTGATCACCTGCTAGTATATCAGCTTGTCCCATTATGGCTCCTGACATCTTTTCCTTCGAATAATATAAATGAAGCGTATATATCTCCCTTTGAGCAATCCTGATAGCAGACCCTAAGCGCTTGAGGATGACTGGAAGAAGAAAAAGAAGCAAAATAAGTAATCCTATCATAATTCCCAAATTTATAAGAAAATTCCAAAAAGAATTATCTTTAACAAAATTTATGATAGAATTTGAAAAATAAGCAGCCAATTCTGCTGCTGAGGAACTCTTCAGTCAGGAGTGACTGATGGCACTGACCTGGGAATGTAAAGTGTCCGTATCAACAGCAAGTTGTGAATTGTTCCACACACCATGTAGATGTGCTTTTATCTGTTACCAGGATATTTCTGACCCATTGTGGGGCAGGGGGTGACACAAATCCATTTAAAATTGGCATGACATGAGATAGTTAAACGTGTTTTAATATTTTGAACCTGAATTTCTCTGTAAAAGGTGGCTTCCTTTAATGCATTGACTCTATCTGTACTATCCTGAGTAATCAGTGCTAAATATATATATATGAATTAGCAGTGCATACCCATTGGACTAAGAAGGCAGCAGAAGTTGCAACTGATCCTAAGATAGCAATTAAGGTTGTAATGTCCAAGATTACTTCAGCTATAAATCTCTTAGATCATGAAAGAGAATTAACATTCTGTACCAAGGCAAACAAAGCAAAAGCATTTACACCAGGGCTGTGAGAAAGTAATTAGTGACAAAACATAAGGTAGTTAGTGTACAATGAGAAAAAGCATTATGACACATGGTGAATGAAGTTATACAATTGGTCAAAATAGCATTCTGGTAGGAAATGATACATATAGATTTATATTTAACAATTTTATATCCTCTCTATCCTCCGGGTATAGAATTAAAAGTCCAATCAAATGCAATTAGGAACCATGTCTTCAGTGTCTTCTTTTGCTGGGGTCTCTGGCATGGTGTAGAGTCTGCATATGATGATGACTCTGACATAGGCTTGAAGGAAGTGGCAGGTGTGGAAATCTCTGTCCATGGAGAAGGCCTGGCACAATCAGCTGGTCTGGCATCTACAGGGTCCTGTAAATATTTAAACATCTTCTCCTGTACAAACATCCAGTCTTTTTTATTATCCAGTTAGTAGGTCTTTATTTTAATAGAGGCTTGAAATGTTTAGAAATGGATTTTTTAATAAAGTATTATAAGGAGCTGAATAGTTATGATTTTATTTTGTAATTTAGATGCCTATATCTTTTAAGGTCTGATGAATTCCACAATAGCATGTCCCCGTGTACTATAGGGATGTCAGTGTAATATGAGAAACTAAGAGTCAAACACCAATTTAAAAAGGCTTCTAAGTTTAAACAAAGACATTGTCTGATTTTGAGCTCTTGACATATCCAAGATTATAAAATAATGAAACAAATACTGTATCATATCTTTGAAAGTTTCCCCAAGTTCAGAAAAGGCATAAATAGTAATGAGAATTAAGCATGCATCCATACAGGAATAAAGGCTAACTTTCCAAAACACAGGACACATGTAACGTTTGTCTGTTTTAAGTTACAAGGACCCAGGCTCACCAGAGGTTAATTCCCAAAATTCCCAAGCTTAGCTGACAGCTCTGTGGGAATGCAGGAGCAGTCCTACTGAGTGCGATGGTGATTTGTAGTGTAAAACTTTGCTGAATTACCTTTGTAGGAAAAGCAACCCACTTTTGTTAAGGAAAAAAAAAAGAAATTAAATTAATCTTTACCTTCATTTATAGGACCAGGAAGCATGGGATGAACTCAAACATGTCCAATAGAAAAAAGGCAATTTCTAAATTGAAGCGAGACTTGTAATTCTGAAAGTTGGGGGTAAAATTGTAAATTAACTGTAAGTCAGTTACACAGTTTTTGTTTTGTTTTGTTTTGTTTTTTAAAGGGCTAGTCCTTAGTATTTAAAAGACTTGAGGAGAAGTTGTGAGTAAATATTTTTGTGGAGGTTTAGTCCTTGTTACCTGGTATTGCCAGATGCAGCTGTTGAATAGTCCTTTGACAAATGGATTGGTCACCTGAGGCTGTTGAATTACTTCTATTGTCTGAGGGGCTTGAAGTAGGTCCCTCACAGTTTCCATGGTTTGATAAGATTCCTGAATTATTAGGGATTACAGTAGCACCAGATAAGGCAGTACCGTTTTCATGAAAAATAGTTCGGTACTCTTTACACTAGTGGCACCCTTTCAGACAAGGAGGATACTAGGTTAGATTTCTGCTATGAGTGGGGCCAGGGGCATTACAATCTATGGCACCTCCTGCCTTACCAGGACATTGTTTGCTGGTAAGTCCAGTCTTTTCAATTGAATAACTTTTGCGAGCCCAGCTTGATTTAATAAATGTTTTCTGTCCTTAATTAGTAAGATTTTGGATAGTGTTCTGGCCTTCTGAGGTTGTTGTAATAGGTACACCTTGAAAATATGAAGTAACAACCTCCAACACATGCTTTAAATAAATTTCCAGATTATTTAGTTGTCTCTAGAAGAGAATGAAAAGTGGGCAGCGTTCTCAAAGGTCAGTTGTTTTAAAACAATATCTTTTGCCTCAGAGCTAAGAACTATTTTTTCCATAGCCTCTATCAGCTGAGCAACAGATTTCTCAAAATGTTTTTCTGGCTTATTTATTCTATTAGCAAGCCTTTTGAATTTTATATCTTTGTTAGGCAAGCGTCTCCTCGATTCTAGGGCTGCAGATGAGATTTTTACAAGAGTTTCCTTTGTCATTTTGTTGTTGTTGTTGTTTCTTCAGACCATTCCCCTGTGCCCATAAACATTTCATATGTTAACTTTTTCATTTCCCTCTTATTTTGAGACATCTTAGACAACTCTTTTTGAGCCAAGTTCTTATATCTATCCATCCACAGTAAAAATTCATCTTTAGTTAGATAGGCTCTGGCTATTTTAAACCCATCATGAGGAGTCACAAGCAATCTAAATGCCAAAGGTTCCCATAAGGGATCCTTCTCTCTGTAGTCTCCAAAGTCACTGGGAAGCAGCCTAACAGCTTACCCTGTTGCTGAGTTTGAGGCACACCAGCAGCAGATCCATCTGATGGGACCCCCTTGGTTTCTTTTTACATTTTTCAGGGGGTCTTGTGGAATGACTTATATTTAAATGCTGCATGATAAGCCACTTATATTTATGATATTTTGTCAATTTCTTTTCAGAGTGAGATTCCTCCTCTGAGCTTGATCCTTCCTTGCTGACTCACCATTAACCTCTTCTGAGCTACTTTTCTTAGACTCTTCTGTCAGGAATAAACATTGTCCTTAGGTCCTGAGCCAGAGACTGTAGTAACAGAGTCCCCTCACTAGGAGGAGACTCTACTGTCTCCTGAGCACACATGGCTTTTTTGTTACCCGCTGATGCCTTCCTAAGCACATTCCTAATAGCAAACGCTGTAGGGCCATTTCTAACCCTCCATTCTCTGTAAACCAGTCTTTAATATCTGAGCCTACTTTCCTCCCATGTATCTAAAGTTCTCTTTCCTGGAAACCAAGGACTGATAGTTTGTATAAATTGAAGAAAGTCAGTTAGCTGGCTAGTGTTGGCCTCAATGCCTTTTCCTTTAAGAGTATGCTTAATAACATCTGTAAAGAACTCTCTGTCTGTAGATTCACCTTGTCCCGTCCTGAAAGCTGCCCACGAAATACATAGAACTCAGAACTGATGGCTCCTGACCTGAGATGGCTGCTGAGAGCTTCCAACAGAACGGCCAGGCACTGATAACACCCAATATCAGCCTCTGCTGATGGCAGCAGGCAATTTAAAGCCAGAGCTGATGGCTCCTGGCTAAACCCGGGTACTGATGGTACCCAACATCAACCTCTGCTGATGGCAATAGGCAATTCCAACTATATCTCACCCTCCAGAGCCACACACTCCCTGTCCAAGGGGTTTGCAAGACCCAATTGAGAGTCCTATCTGAGTCTACTTACCTTCTTCAACGTCCCCGTTCAGGCTCCAGGAGTGATGCGGGGAGCCTCTCAGCCTGGAGAGGATAGTGGTATAGTCAGAGTAGGACTCTAGTGATGGCTTTAAAGTCTGAGGGTCTCAGGGCTTTCTAGCTCTCTAACTGTACTGAAATGCTGATGACAACTTCTAAAAGTCCTAAAAAACTTTCTTGCTCTTTCAGAGGGTGAAAGACTTAGGTAATTAACACCTGCAGCTAACAGCAGAGGATTGAGCATTGTGGCCTTTGTTCTATCATAGCAGGAACTGCTGGGCTCTAACTTTCAGCCTGCCTGCTAGTTGGAAGTCCCTGGAAGAAAATGGGGCACTTAGAAAAGTTATAGTGTGTATTACTGAGTTGTAGAAAGTTTCCTATAAAAGCTATCTAAGGGGAAAAGCAGAAAGATCCTAAGCAGGGAAAGAAAAAAAAAAAAACTTTCTAAGTGGGGAAAGGCAAAAAGATTCTAGTCCAAGTGGGGAAGGGGAAAAATTCTACTCTAACTTGGGAAAGGAAAATAATCAAGTTATTAGTGAAGTTTTGTATCAGTAAACCCAATCAATATTTTATCTTCTGTCCTAGGACCTACAATAAATCGTTAGTTCCCTTTTTATGACCTTTAGTCAATTGTTTTACAACCTCCTGGAATGTGCTCCGAGGAGGAAAAGTCTGGTTGTCATCTAAGAGCAATTAACTGGTGACCCTTGGGAGGTGACACTTGCAGTGATCTTATTGCAGTTTTGACTATCAGAAATGGACCTAATAGCAGTCCCACTGTAAAAGAGCTTAATAACCACAGTTATAATTTTAGGAATTCTCATAGGATCATCATTAAGACAAGCCATCTATTTGTCTACATAGCACCATTATAAGATAATACATCTTCATGGGTCTATAGAGATCTGCTCCAAAGGGGTGTGCTATTACTTATTGATTATTATATATGTTTAATAATAACAGGGAAAACATATTAATGGCAGGAATCTTTCCTAAAATGAATCCCTTACAGCCTTACTTAATAAGTACTCACCTGTTGCAGATTGTATAATAATCCAAAGCAGGCCATTTCAGGATGGTCACCTGCTAATATATTAGCTTGTCCCATCATGGATCCTGACAAGTTCCATTTGGAGTTGATTTTGTGGAGGCTGTAGAAAACATCGCATGTGTTGGGTAGCACTCTAATAGTAAGTTGTGATGTACAAGAATAGAATTGATGATGTAAAGGAACTCTTAAGAGGAATGTAGGTGAAGCAGGACTTCATATAAAACATTTGTCAGGTATGAAGTATGCTAATAAGTCCTGTTAAAGAATAGGATAGTTCTGTACATGTTTGTTTACCAGGATTGTCCAGACATTTGTCTCCAGATCATAACAAAGGGGACAAATCTGATTTATAATCAGCCATTAGGCCTAGGCTGATGTCAAACTGCAGGTCCCTAACAAGCAGCTCAAGGTGGCATTATAGGATCACAACCAACGTGAAGGCCTGGTCTGCCATATGGATCCTGTTTTCTTCTAGAGAAAAGCATAGTTTTGCCTCAAGGGCAGGACTATACCTGGTGACAGCTCTATGAAAAGGAAGGACACTGTTGTGTTTAGGGCAAGCACAATCAACCTAGGCTTGATCCTAATGTACAGAGAATTACATAGTTCCTTCTTTAAAGATTTATTCATTTGATGTATATGGGTGCACAATTGCTGTCTTCATACACATGAGAAGAGGGTGTTGGATTTCATTACAGATGGTTGTATGCCACCATGTGGTTGTTGGGATTGAAATCAGGTTCTCTGGAAGAGCAATCAGTGTTCTTAACCTCTGAGCCATCTCCCCGGCCTACATAACTTTTTCTTAAACTCCAGACCCTTAACACACGGGGCCCAGGCCTTGGGAGCTTTTCCTAAAGCTCTGATGTGTTGAAAATAAAATAGTACTCTTTTTCTGAAACCGGAGTTAGGGTTGGGAGAGGTGTTAATGTTTAGTTGCCAGGGCATTAAGGAAGGGTTGTTTCAGATTCTGAGATTCCAACTTTTTTACCCCATGGGGATATGGTTATCAGGCCCAAGTCCACTGTGGGCTTGGTCAGTAATTTTTTTTTTTTTAAGATACTTGGTATTTCTCTTGTACAGCGTTGTTTTATTAGACTTCTGGGTTTGTCCCATTGTATGATATTTTCTGCTGACTTCATAGAAGTCTCCATTTCTTTCCACTTTTCCCCTTTGAGTCATATATAAGATGCTACTCTTCAGAAGCTTACTTGGCATAAGGCATAGCTTATACGAGATCTCCCCACCACAGCTGTTGTACATTCTACCTTCTACTTTTGCTATCTTTCTCATCTTCTGCGACCTCCAACTCAGAACCCATCACTGAAGAATGACCTGTTACTTCAGGGCTCTGATGCACTTCATAAATAATTCTGGGGATCTTTGCTGTGTAAATCTCCTAGCTGTCTTTAAGTAGGACTTGCAATCTCCAGTCCATATTTAAATTGTTCAAAATAACCTGAGAACAATTAAACAAAATAACCTGGAAAGAAACTTACGGATGACAGCATGAGTAGAATCCAAAATCCTTTTATTTTGTTGTTGTTTTTTGCAGGGGGAGGGGGGGCTGGCTCTTTTTTCAGCATTATCCAGACATGAGTCCATGCTGTCATTAAAGAGATTTTTTTTTTCCTAATTGATGTTTTAATTCTATGTAGAGTGATTTCTTTCTTGGATGATATATTGATTCTGGGAAAGCTGCATCTTCTTCCCTTTATAGAGATATTTCTAGGTCTAGCAATATTGTCTCAGCCTTGATCCCAGTCTGTCGCTCCCCATGTCAATGACTTTGCTTTCCTCCTGATGGAAATTCCTAAATTCTTGAATTAAAGGAATGCATCTCAACAGGGTTCAATAATTGCTGTTTTCAGTCACATACTAAACTGTCCTTGTCTTCCACCTTCAGATGAGAAGAGGAGGAATGGTTTACTATGTTCACTGTCAACACAGACCAAAGTTTAAAGGAGCCAGCTGCAGGTTTCACCCTTCTGCAGAAGGACCTGAATCAGTCAGGGTAAATGATTTTGTAATTTTAATGTTTAATTTGGGCAGGTTAGCTTGAGCCAGTGGATAATGGATTCCCAGGTTAGGATCAGTATATAGATATACACATTCCTTGCTACAGTTGACATATTTAGGTCAGGTCAGAAATTTAAAACACAAACCACTAGCTGTAGTTGTGTGTGTCACCTTATAGATCTCAGCAGTTAACACTGCACATAGGGGCAGGATCAAACACTATCTTATTAATGCCATTCCCAGTACCAGGAGGGGTTGCTCTTTTTCAAAGTCAGAACACTGATGTTTTTTCAATTATATTTTTCTTTTTAAAAAGTCGTTTTTGGTATTACTTTTTAAATTTCTTCTTCTTCGTGTATAGGTGCTCTGATCTCTTACTTGTTTCTTTTCTCCAATATTTCCCAGCATTTAAGAATTTCATTCTTTTTCTAAGGAGATTTCACATCTGTCTGTTTAGAGCAACAGCTCCTGTAGCTCAGGTTTTTCTTATGCCATGCAGTGAAGACTTGCTTTGAACACCTAATCCGGCATCTGATACCTAATGCATGGAAGACGGCCCTGCAACACATTTTTTTTTTCACTTTGCAGTCCGGGTCCTTTATTTCTCTTTTGTACATCAGGCCATGAATTCGTATGGGATGGGCTCCAGCAGCTCGGGCTCCTTCCCGTTAGTCCTCACAAAGTGGGCTTCTCTGGGTGGTGCAGGCTGGCGCTTCAGCTGAACCCAGGTACTCTTCTCTCTGGCCTCCTTTTTCTTCTGATCATTCTCTTTCACCCGCTTCAGGAAGCAGTCTCTGCTCTTCGAGTGCTTGATGTGCTCAATCCGCACATTGATCCTCTTGGCCCGAATCTTGCCCTTAACTTGCTTGTTTACAATGATGCCCACAGCATGCTGGGTGACATTGTAGACTCTTCCGGTTTTGCCATGGTAACACTTATGGGGCATTCCTTTTTTGAACAGTGCCCATTCCCTTGATGTCTACAATATCACCCTTCTTGTAGATTCGCATGTATGTGGCCAAAGGAACAACTCCAGGTTTCCTAAAAGGCCTAGAGAACATGTACCGGGTGCCTCTCCTCTTTCCCTTTGTGTTCGTCATTTTGGCGAGTTACTGGAAGATGGCTGCTGCGGCCGAAAGGCCTGCAACACATTTTAAGCTGAGCCCTGGCTGGTTTGTGAGAAGGAAAAGATCAGTGAATGAGTGTTCGCTAGTCTCCCTGGAGTAGGTGTGACGGGGGGGGGGGGGGGGGGGGGGATTACAAATAAAGAGGGACCTGTATAAGAACTGCATTCACTTTTCTTTTTAATTACTCTGTGTGTGTACATGTTTGTGTTTTCTCTGAGACAGGATCTCATTATATAGACTGGGCTTGTCTTTCACTCACGATGTCTTCTTTGATGTCTGAGATGCTGGGGGGACAGGCGGCAATAGCGTGACCAGAGCTCATTTCTCACTGTTTTAAATACAATCCTTGCAGGAGTAATGTTTATGACAAAAAAAAAAAAAAAGAATTGAGTTCACTGACCAAAGATGAAGCTGGTGTAATCGCTCCACAGGAAAGGAGGAGGAAGGAGGAAGGTGAGGCAATGGGAATCTAAATGAGGAACTGAACTTCTATCCAGAAACCAAAATACTGTGTTTTCACTAGTTCAAACACAAGAAGATCTATACAAATTGGTGTGACTGAGCCTAGAAGGAATGCTATTATTCCTCTTTGAAAGTACAGAATGTAAGAGTAAAGATGTGAGTTCTACTTGGTGTGTCCTAGTACATATGTTTAGTCCTTAAAAAACAGGACCATAAAGTGTATTTTAACTTTTAAAAATAATCTTTGAGGGTAGAATTACATCCTTTTTTCCTTCTCCTCCATAATGTTAAGTCTGAAACCCTGGGACAAATGGCTGAGTGACCTATTTAACAAACCAAAGCAAACCTGGCAGTCTGGTTCTCTCAGCAGACCTCAGTACCTCCCTGTTACCGCACATGGCTGGCATACCTCACCGTGTACCCCAGGAGCACGGCTGCCAATCTCCCAGCTGCCATTCCTTCTGTAGTCCAACCCTTTGGTAGCTGGTCTTTGTCATCTATCGTTACTCATTCTGCTCTCTTGGTCTGGCTCTTGCTTCTCCCTCCTTCCTCTCCCCACCAGGTCCAAGGTCATGTCTACTGTAGACTGTCCCAGATATCCCTGCCTCTGGGTGTGTTCTCTCTTTTGTGTATAATAAACTTCCAACTCCACCTTACCTAGGAGCAGTGATGCCCTTTACTTTTTATCTCTTCATTTTATTTCCATTCTCCTCCCATTAACTGCTCCTTGCTTTAAATTTCATAGCCACTATTTCTTTTTAATTGTTGTAACTATATGAATTTGTTTGCACTTTGGCTGTAGGACTTGCTCAGTATGAAGCAGAGATGGCTGCACTGGACATTGCTTTTAAAATTAAATGTGGAAAGAAAAGATACTATATCTAAAAAAGGAAAATAAGTGCTCTGGGAGACTGGAACCTTCTATTGAATGCCAATTTCCCTGACTAGGGCTCTGTGTGCACCCATGGTGGAATTGCAGAGCTTGGAAAGCTTCAGCTGTCTGAGTCATTTGCTCTGTGATCCTCCAGTACAGGAGCTGCTATTGTCCTGAGTCCCAGCTGTGTTTGCTCTGTGATCCTCCAGTACAGGAGCTGCTATTGTCCTGAGTCCCAGCTGTGTTTTCCAAGTTAATAAGGGACTCTGGCCAGGCCTTTCTATCAGGAACTCTAGTGGAAGGTAGCATGCAGGTTATTTTCAGGATTCTCTTCAAGTTCATCTGTTGCAAGCTTTGAAGAAGATTAAAAGCCATGCGATGGTAAACATGAGTGTCTCCATCGCCAGGCCAGGAGGAGCAAGTCTGCTGAGCTATCTGAGTCTGATCTGCTGGTTCTAAAAAGGACTGTAGGTCAGACTGTGGTTCTGTTGGTAAATTTAGTGATCATATCAGAGCCCCTTGGCCTTTGATCCTTCCTGCGTGTAGGTTTACATGGGTAGAGGAGGCCCTGTAGCCCTAGGAGTGGCTAAGTGTGGAACTTAAATGTCCCTATCCAGTGTGTACACACAGGCATTGCTTTTGGTGTGCAGTAGGATGACATTGGAAAAGTGATGGTTTGATTTCTAGAATTTCTGGACCTTCTACATTCAGTTTTGTGTGACTAATTTTACAAATAGTTTAGAAGTTAGTAGAAAAGAGGTGATGGAGATTATCCTTCAGAAATATTTGATTAGAATCCTTTGAGCTTTTAATTACCATAATCAACATGGCATGATTCACAGAAATTCAATTCTGGGTTACAAAATGAGCTTCTGAGATCCAGAAGTTCTCAGGTGTTCATGGTGCTGGGGAGGGGGGTGGATAGGACAGATTCCACAACTTGTAACATAATGCATATAGCAGTAAGTGGGCATTAAATTATCATTCAACATTGTTTGTGTATGAGCTCTAGTGGGACTGGTCTTGCCTGAAATCACTAGGGGTCATGAAGAATTGCAGAGCCATAGCCCAACTTTCTGATCACCTACATTACAGAGAGCTGTAGGGCATGGGGCCTGTCTGTTTGGAAGACAGGTTAGTAGTATCTGCACGGTCAGAAATATAATAGTTTAGAGGTCACTTTGAGTTATTTTTATTGATGTTATGAAATATGATTTTATTTGTGCATACACACAAGCACAGGTTACATTGGTCAAGTTCACATTTTTCCTGCTGTTATTTTGAAGAAAACTTGAAAACTGGTCACATGGAAACAGGCAGAGGAAGCTTTCCCTGTTATTGTATTGCAGTGCTTTGAGCAACTATGAGACTATTCGTAGGGTAGCAGATGGTGGGTGGTGTCTTTAGACAGACTGCTTAGTCTTCTGGAGGACAGGCCTGTGGTGGAGTTGGGGGTTTCTGCCCATAGTTGGGGGCTCAGACACAGCGATGGGGCAAGGAGAGAAGAGGCTATGAAAATGGTCTTTTGTATCTACAAGAGGCATGGACAGGTGAGAGGAAACTGCAGTCCTAAGGGCACTGTTGAGTACTGGGTCTCAGGAAACAGCAATGGGGAAGGCCTAGCAGCATTCTACATGGTTCCATACCCAATAGCCTAATACTGGGGCAACAGGTTAGCAGAGATCATTTATTTGCTTCTACATTTACTTAAGTTTTTGTTGTTGTTCAACTGTAAAAGACTGTTGCTTATTGGACAAAACATACTATGTGGGTGGGCAGGTCAGTCAGCAACTATTCAATTTGAAGTACACATTTACACTGGTGTCAGTATCATGCTTTCTTATGTACACATGTATTGGGTCTTTTAGGCTGTAGTGACCTATGATGACGTGCATGTGAACTTCAATCAGGAAGAGTGGGCTTTGCTGGATTCTTCTCAAAAGAGTTTCTACAAAGGTGTGATGCTAGAGACCTATAGGAATCTCACAGCTATAGGTAATACAGTGCTTTTTAAATTTACTTTGTAAAATGTAGGCACAACTGTTTCTTTGTTATTGTTATTTGTTTTTGTAATTTCAGTTGAGAATGAGAAAGAATGAGGAGAATAAATCTAAAGAACCAATGATTTCATTCAAGTGGACCATGGTTCACTCATGTTAGTAACTTAAATGTTGCCTAATTCCTAGTAATCTAACATACTTTCTCTGTTACCATGTTCTAGGCTACATTTGGGAAGAACATACTATTGAAGACCATTTTCAAAGTTCTAGAAGTCATGGAAGGTAATTTTCCTGTGCAAGCTGATAAGAAAATGCCTTGAAGAAATTTTAATATGTGCTACACGTTGTAAAGGAAACCAATAGGGTAAAATCTGCACTCCTTTCTGCTGTGGATGATTATTAAATCTCACAAACCCATGTATGTGTATGACAGGTATCCAAGTTTTGTTTGCAAGGCATTCCTTTAAGTTCAAAGACAGAGAAACAGTGGCTTAGCAGATATGTCACTAGTATATAATCAAGCCCCCTAGAGCCACGGAGAAACAGTGGCTTAGCAGATATGTCACCAGTATATAATCAAGCCCACTAGAGCCATGGAGAAACAGTGGCTTAGCAGATATGTCACTAGTATATAATCAAGCCCACTAGAGCTATGCTGTAGTAGTGCCAGGCTCTTTACTCTCACACCACTTAGCTGTTCTGAAAGGGAAACACTTTGATTAGGTGATAAGTGTACGTCCAAAAACTTGTAATAAGCAGATAATCCATAGTAAATCTGTGCTTAATGATATACTTGTAATAACATTGATAAATTTAGTGAGATGGACAGTTTATAAGATTCAGGAATAGCTTTGCAGAGAAACCTTTATCCCTATACCACATCTAGATGAGGAAAAAATGTCAATGGTGTGAATGTACTGTGAAACCTTTTCAGTTGTTATTCTTCTTTTGATATGATGGCATAGGTTACTATGGATACAAGCCATGTGACCATAGGGATATTGAAAGAAGTATCATAACTTTCTCTTTTCCAGAACAATTAAAAGATATGCAGTATACCCCACTTTGAGTAGATATTCTAAATGTGCTATATGTTTATAAATAATTAGTTTTCCAACATTATTGGAGGGACATTTACCAACTCAACCTGCTGGAAACCATTATGAGAATTAGGGAATTAGGAATTTTTTTTGTGTGCATTTGTTCATGTTCCAAATGTAGAATTACTCAGATAATAGTATAATTTAAGAATGCAGTCATTGTGCAAAAGCTCTGAGGTCTTCCTGGGTTTTTTTTTTCAAATATGTGAATAAACTCTTATAGAAAAAGTATGTTATAAATGTGAGCCAGGTAATCAATACTCTTCCCATTCCATCTATCATCAAAGATGTAAAACAACCCATAATGAAGGGGACACCTTTGATGTAAACAAAGTAATATTTAGATCAGATTGCTCTTTATAATTAAGCCAATTGTTAATGAATTCATACAGATAAAAAGACTCATGAGTATAATTCATGTGAGAAAGCTTTCACATCTGCCAATTGTATTTGCAGACATGAGAGAAGTTTTACTGGAGAGCAGTCCTCTGAGTTCATTCAATGTGGTAAAGTCTTTCCATATCAGAGTCATAGTCAAAGGCGTGAAAAAACACACAATGGAGAGAGACCCTATGAATGTAACCAATGTGGTAAAGCCTTTGTACGAAGCAGTCATCTCCAGATACATAAGCGAACACATACAGGAGAGAAACCCTATGAATGTAACCAGTGTGGTAAAGCCTTTGCACAAAGCAGTGCTCTTCAAGCACATAAGCGAACACATACAGGTGAGAAACTCTATGATTGTAAACAATGTGGTAAAGCCTTTAGAGAAGGCAGTAGTCTCGAATATCATAAACGAACACATACGGGAGAGAAGCCCTATGAATGTAATCAATGTGGTAAAGCCTTTGCAGGAAGCAGTAGTCTCCAGCGTCATAAAAGAAGACATACAGGAGAGAAGCCCTATGAATGTAACCAGTGTGGTAAAGCCTTTGCAGGATGGAATGACCTCCAATGTCATAAAAGAAGTCATACAGGAGAGAAACCCTATGAATGTAAACAATGTGGTAAAGCCTTTACACAAAGCAGTAGTCTCGAGTATCATAAACGAACGCATACAGGAGAGAAACCTTTTGAATGTAACCAATGTGGTAAAGCCTTTGCAGGAAGCAGTGGTCTCCAACGTCATAAAAGAAGACATACAGGAGAGAAACCCTATGAATGTAAACAATGTGGTAAAACCTTTAGAGAAAGCAATGGTCTTGAATATCATAAACGAACACATACAGGAGAGAAACCTTTTGAATGTAACCAATGTGGTAAAGCCTTTTCAGGAGGCAGTGGTCTCCAACGGCATAAAAGAACACATACAGGAGAGAAACCATATGAATGTAACCAATGTGGTAAAGCCTTTGTAGTAAGGAATGACCTCAAATGTCATAAAAGAATACATACAGGAGAGAAACCCTATGAATGTAACCAATGTGGTAAAGCCTTTGCACAAAGCAGTGGTCTTCAAATACATAAGCGAACACATACAGGAGAGAAACCCTATGGATGTAACCAATGTGGTAAAGCCTTTGCACAAAGCAGTGGTCTCCAAATCCATAAGCGAACGCATACAGGAGAGAAACCGTATAATTGTAACCAATGTGGTAAAGCCTTTGCAGGAAGCAGTGCTCTTCAATTTCATAAAAGAACACATACAGGAGAGAAACCTTATGGATGTAACCAATTTGGTAAAGCCTTTGCATGAAGGAATGACATCCACACAGGAGAGAAACCCCATGAATCTAACCAGTTTGGTAAAACCCTTGCAAGAAGCAGTGGTCTTCAGTGTCATAAACCGAAAACAAAAACAAAAAAATATATACAGGAGAGAAACCCTATGAATATCGACAATGTTCTGAAGCCCTTGCTCATCACAATCATCTTCAAATCTATAAAAGAACATGTACTGCAGAGAAATCTTCTGAATGCCACTAATGTGGTAAAGCCTTTGTACAAAAGAGTCATCTCCTAACAGAAAAGAATACACACTGGATAGAAACCCTATGAATATAAGCAATGTGGTAAGCCTTTTGCAAGTCACAGTGCTCTCCAGGTAAGTGAAAGAAGACACACTCAAGAGAAACCCAATGAATATCATCAATGAGATAAAGCCTTTGTACACTGCAATCACCTTCAAACACATAAAAGAAGACAGGCAAGAAACCCTATGAATGTAAGCAATTTGGTACAGCCTTCACTTGTCAGTCATATTCAAAGGCATGAAAGATATCGTAATGTAGAGAGCTGAGTGTATTTAATATGGTGAAGCCTTCGCATATTTCTACAGTCTTCATCACCATGAAACAATCCATACTGCATAGAATTTTATGAATATATTTAATAATGTGAAGCCTTTTCAAATTTTCGAAGACTTAATCATTATGAAAGAGAAACCCTATGAATGCATTCAATATGGGAAAGCCTTTGCACATTTTTACATTCTTCATCATCATGAAAGTAATCAGACTGGATAAAAAGTCTGAGTATAAACAATGTGGTAGAGCCTTTCTGGTTTGAGCCTCTCTGGTTTGAGCCTGGTAGAGCCTCTCATAAGCAACAGAAATCAAACGTGTAACAAAAATAACAGGGGTTTATTGTAATAAAGCTGCTCCTGGGTTATGACTTGAGAGAACACTCAGAACCTAGTCTGTGAACCATAATGCACACATCTCCCCCACTGTGCGCCAGAATGTTATAGAGCTGCCATCCCATAGTCAAAATCTTTGACCCAGTATTTTTCTTGTCTGAAAGAACTGCAGGAACAAGTATGGAGAAGAGCCTGAGAAGAAGGAGGTCCAGTGATGTTGCCCAGATTGGGGTCCAGCTTAGCGGGAGGCCTCAAGGTCTGACACTGTTACTGGTGTTAGGGTGTGCTTACAAACAGGGGCCTATCCTGACTGAGATTTGTTTAATTGTTTTTTTAGGATAAAAAAGTGATGTTGGTAATTGTTTAAGTGTTTATTATGGGTATACATGGAGTAAAATAATCCAGGCCTTTGATCTTAAATGTAGGAAACAAAGGCATAAAGATATACAGATACCCTATCTCAACAAATAATAAGAGGTATTAATTACTACACATTCAAGAATGAATGGAAAAATAAATTTAAAGGAAAATTTAAACGTCTATGGCAGGGCAGGCACTTCGATTCTTTGACTGTAGGCAACACAGGAATGTTGGATTTGCTGGCCAGGTGGGACAATTAAGAGCCTGCAAATAGGCTGATACAGTGACTAGAAAGGGATTTAATTGAAGTTAAATACATAGGAAAGGATGTTTGTTCATGGTATGTAAAGTGAAACTATATATATATATCCATAGAGATATTAATCTCCAAAGAAGGAACAATCTAAGTATATATAGATAAATAAATAAATTGAGTCTTTTGATCTTAAAATGTAGGTCAAGAGCATGGGTTAGGCAAAATAACCTTATCTCAGGCAAATAGTATAAACCTAGGCCTTGATCTTGTATGAGAATAAGGCAGGATATAGTGAAGGAGCCCTGTCAAAAAGGATAATAACAATTGTATACGTTGTTTTGATTATTTTGAAATGTTTAATAATCAAAATGTGTGTGGTTATAAGTCTGGTGGTTTTATGATATTAAAAAGAGATGTGAAAATAGATCAAGCCTGACTAGAAGGGAGGCCACTAATTGAATCAGTCTATACCATTGTTGATTTTGTGTTAGTGGAACAAAAGCATTCTATTATGGGAGAGTCTCTATATTTGTGTTTATAGGAAAGAAGAAAAGGCTTTGTACCCATCCAGAGTGATATGGATCAGATATGACAGGGGAAAACACCCTGAAGATTTTGGCTACAGAAAAATGTTTGTGATATATATATATATATATATATATATTTGTGAAAATCAAACAGGCAGGAAATATGATTTGCTGATTCCTCCACATGGGAACAGCCCTGTAACTGGCCTGGACATAAAATGTCTCTAGCCAAAACATCAGCTAAAATTAGACAATATGTATAGTTGGTTATGGAACACTTAAGATTCATTGTGTCATCCTTCCTATGGCATGAATGAAGAATTATTACAATAGATTATTGATCAAATTAACTCCTTAAAGGATAGTTGTCTTTTACCTGATCAAACAAGGAGCACAAATTAAGCCTTAACTGGTCTGTGTACCTTGCACAATCCACATGAATATCTTAATAGTACTGAAATTTTGGTTGTAAGATTCATATTTTGCAGAATGTTCCCCTCTGACAAGATTCATTGGCAGGGACACTGAGATGACGTGTTGTTCCAGCTCCCTGCCTCCTGATGCTGTTTCCAGAGACTTGTTTCCAGAACAGGTTCAGAAATAGTTGCTGACTTAACATGGACTCAGTTCATGTAGCTTTCAGACAGATAACTGAACTTCAGTCAAACCCTGAGTCTTCTAAGCCTGCAGAGACTGGAAATGAATGCTAAAACATTGAGGTTTTCATTGGTAAAAATATATGATATTGGCACACAATTTAAAATTAATATGTTTGCTCTTAGATAGGCATTGTGTCTATGCAACTCATTTAAGAAAAGAAGCCTCTGACCCAGTCCTTCTATAGCTGCTATTATAATCTGTTTAAAATCATTAAGTTATGCAGTTGAAGGGCCAGATAGTAAACACATGGTTATATTAGATTCTGATTTATTTATAATAATGTGTTTTCAATTTTATTCAAATAGAAATGGCTAAGCTTAGACAACATTTAGCAGTTCAGATATACTTTATAGAGAGATTTTCTTCAAAAATATAAGAAATCCACTGAATCTGGCACTTGTAATCATTTTATTATTATTAGAATTTTGACTAATAGACATGTCAGCTCTTGACAACACCCCAGTTATGGTTCAAAGAAGATATTGAGCATCATAACCTCTATATGGAGTTTCTCCAGTTTTGGAAAGATAGCCACTGGGCAAGAATTTCCCTAATTTATTTACAGACGAAAATACTGTCAAGGAAAGGACACAAGACTCAGAATAGTTAACAGCTTAGCTCTGCCAAGGCAAAGTAAACTAGTCCTTCATAATATTTCTGTCAGAGTTTGGTGTGCCAGGACACTGAAGACAGTTGAGCCAACATTTTGAGAAATTGGGGCCTGTATATGTAGTAGGCTGTCTCTGCAAGTTTTGTAAGCTATGTTTTAGTGCTTCCCATAAATGAAGTATTTTTCAGAACTCTGATGTGGTTGAAGGCTTGCTATAGTCTCAATATCACACTTAAAGTTGTTTAGCATCAAGGAAGATAATGTAGATGTGGAAGGATGGGTTTTCAGATGGTAATGCAAATCAAAATCAAAACAATTCAGGTATAGGACTGTAAACTCTTTAAGCTAGGATAGATGCTATAGTAATGTACATATATTGGCAAAATTGAAGGAATGGATGTTAGTGTATATCATACCTTATAGTTTACATAACTATTATAACTATATTCAATGTATATTTGAGAGAAAAGGCCCGCTTAATGGTCGAAAAAGGTGAAATATTGTGGATTGGTTTTAATGCTACTTGTGTTAAATCAGTTCCAAAATTGCACGAGGTTCACACGTTTGAGATGCTGTGGATTCCTATCCTCAGCTGGTTCTACTGGTACTCTTGCACTCCGCTGTCAGGGAATAGAGGGAATTAACCAATTACCATTACACCAAATATTTGCCTATCAGTCATTTTTCAATAAATAAGAAAATAACCACATTGGAGAGAAACCCTACCAATGGAATTAATGTGATAAGTCTTTTTTACAACACAGTTATCCACAAATATATAACTCATACCAGACAGGAATCCTGTGAATAAGCAATTCGTAAATCATTTGCATGCAGCCACATTCTTAAATACCATGAGTAAAAGTCATACTGCAGAAGAACCCATATTTATATTCAGTGTGGAAACATTTTGTACTTTAAGTTTCCTTTATACAAGAGTGATATGTTCAGTCTATAATCAATCTTAAATTCTTTGCATATCACAGTGGTATTTGAGGAAGTAAGGAACCACACTGAAGAGAATCTATGGCTATAAAGGAATTGTTAAGATCTATAGCCAACACACAAGATTATTTTTCAGGAGAAAAAAATGTGTCACCAATCTATTCAAGCTATATAATTTGATGTTCCTCTATATTTTGTTTGAAATTGTAATTATACTTCTTTTCAATTACATAAAATATCTCAACCAAGTTTCAAACTTTATGACTGTGTATTAATGCTTTTCAGTTGCTATGATAAAACCCAATGTCTAAAGCAACTTATAAAAGAATTTAATTTGACTTAAATCTTTAGTGGGATGTGGGGTCACCTATGATGTCACAACACAAGTGTTACAAATTCCCTCCAGATGCTGTGATTTGTTATGTTGCCTGGCTTGGATGTCATTCATTATTCAAGGTTATATTTTACTTCTTGATTTTCACATGTCTATTGAATACAAGTCATAGCATAGAAGATGCACCCCAATGTGTCCTGTTTTGTCAACACATTTTAACAGTGTAAATGTTAAAAAGCTTAATAGAAGAGACAATGATAATCATGAAATACTTCATATGTGAGCTGGGCAATGGTGGCGCATGCCTGTAATCCCAGCACTCTGGAAGGCAGAGGCAGGCGGATTTCTGAGTTCGAGGTTAGCCTGGTCTACAGAGTGAGTTCCAGGACAGCCAGGGCTACACAGAGAAACCCTATCTCTAAAAACCAAAACCAAATCCAAAAAACCAAAAAAAAAAAAAAAAGAAAGAAAGAAAGAAATACTTCATATGTATCCAAAACAGCATTTTTCATGTTTCTGTTAAAGATGTCATTAAACTGGACAATTAGGAACAAACTGTATCTCACAGAATATCTTGATTGTTATTTATATGCCCATATATTTTGATGTTCCATGCTTCACGCCCCCATTAGTTACCAGTTGGCACTTCATCTTGAAGCATGCCCTGAATGGGATTTATCTAGAGTTGCTCCATTATGTAACAACAATGAGATGTGTTTTTAATAAGCATTTCTGGTGTGTGTGTGTGTGTGTGTGTGTGTGTGTGTAATGTGTTATGAGTTTTTAAGCTAAGAATGATAGGTGGAGACTGTCTGACAATTTTGTGGGGTCTGTTTGGCCTTCTTTATACAGTAGTCAATGACAGGTTTCCGGAACTGCATACTGTAGACCTTTCCTACTGAGCCATCTCACTGATGTGAAAACAAAATTAGCTGAAATATTGCAGTAGTAAAATAGCATTTTTTCTATTGCAATTTCCATAAGAATCAGCAGAGTTAGGAAAACAAACTCCACAGGCAAGCAGCAGAGTGAGGGACTGTCTCTGCCTTATTGTGGGGAACTGCCTGAATAACGAGATCCAAGCTGTATGCATGATACACATGTGTAGGGGTGGTGGGCCAGGCCCAGCCAATGGATGCTCTTTGGTTAATATTTAAGTCCCTGGTAACCCTTAAGGATCAAATCAGTTGACTCTGTTGGTCTACCTATGAAGTTCTTATTCCCTCCGATTCCTCAGTCCCTCCTGAAAATCTTCTGCAAGAGTCCTCCAGCTCCATCCACTGTTTGGCTCTGAGTCTCAACTTCCATTTGGACAGTTGCTATCTGAAGCCTCTAAGAGGACAGTTATACTTGGCTTCTGTCTGTAAGAATAACAACATATCATTAATAGTGTCAGGGGTTGTTTTTTGTCCATGGAGTGGGTCTGAACTTGGACCCGTCAATAGTAGATCATCCCCTCAGATCCCATTCCTTCTTTGTCCCCGCACCTCCTGTAGGAAAGAAGGTATTGTAGATGGGTTAGTATAGTCATTCCTTCACTGGGAGTCACTTCAGGCTCCATAGCACACACTCTTGGGAGTGAGTGTAAGCTACAATCACACTCATCAGTGCCATGGATCCTCCCTCATTCCAGGTCTCTGGTACATCCTGGAAATGTCCTTCACTAGCCTGCTGCTGATTCTCACTGACTCTCTTCACCATCTCTCAGCACATGGGATCTTCCAACATCCCTCTTACCTCCTCCTCTCCAACACAGTTTCCTCCCCCATTCACTTCTGAAGACTGTTACTTCCCTTTCTGAGTGTGATTCAATCATCTACCCTGTGCCCTCTTTATAATTTAGCATCTTTAGGTCTGTGGATTGTCCCATCGGTTTCCTGTACTTTGTGGTTAAAATCCACTTATAAGTGAGTACATGCTCTGCATATCCTTATTTTGTGTTACCTCACCCAGGGTGATAATTTATAGTTCCATATATTTGTTGTTCTTGTTATTAATAGCTATGTAATTTTCCATTGTACAAATGAGCCCCATTTTTTAAATTTAATTTTATTGTTTTACTTATTCACTTTATATCCCTCTCAGTGCCCCCTTCCCATTCACTGGTCCCACAATCTTTCTCCCGTCTTCCCTCCTTTTCTCCTTTGGGCAGGTGGGGACACCTGGTTATCCATCCCCCACACTGGCAATTCTGGTCTCTGCCAGCTTATTCACTTCCTCTCTCCGTGAGGCCAGAAAAGGCAACCGAGCTCCTAGAATTTATCCTAAGTACAGGCAAGAGCTTTTGGGATAGTTCCTGTTCTACTTCTTTAGTATCTACCTGAAGACCAAGCTGCAATCTGGCCCATATGAGCTGGGAGAACTAGGTCGAGAGCATGTATGTTCTTTGGATGCTGACTCAGCCCCTGGAGCTGCTAGGTTAGTTGATGCCGTTGGTCTTCCTATGGAGTTCCTATCCATGTCCTTCCTATTTTGCCAGAAGAATTCCACTGTTTGACTGTTGGTTTCTGTATCTGAGTCAGTTGCTAGGTGGAGTCTCTCAGTACAATGTGCTCCTCGCTGGAAGCACAACACAGTATCATTCATAATGTTAGAGATTGGTGTTTGCCCCTGGGTTGTGTCTCAGGCTTGGCCAGTAATTGGTTTGCCATTGCCCCAGACTCTGCTCCATCCCTGGTGCCAGCATTTACTGTACACAAGATAAATTGTGTGTTGAAAGTTTAGTGGATAGGTTGCTGTCTCCATCACTTCCCTTGGGATTACTGTCTGGATTTAGGTGGCCTCTTCGGGTTATATATCCCCAGTGCATCAACCCCATTGATTCTTGGGTGACTCCATCATCTCAATTCTCTTACACCTTCTTGAGATGCCCTGTACCTCCTCACCTCGGTAATCATCTAGTTTCTTGAGCTCCCTTTTTAGAGTCACTTCAGTCAGGCTACAGGGGAGTTTGAGAAACTGTGCACGACTGCATTCTCTTTTATAGAAAAGTGGAATAAAAATTTCTCACAGCTTCTGTTACTCAAACAGTAGTTATCTGGGTAGAAGTTGACCTAAACCAATTTGTAGACAGATATCTGTCTGGGGTCACACTCTCCTAAGTGCTGCTAGGGTTCAGCTCAGGGATTCACGCTTGCAAGGCAACTCAAAGTTTTACTGCTGGGAACAAACCCCATGACCAAGGCAAATATTGTAAAGAACATCATTTAATTGGGTTTAGCTTATAAGTTCAGAAGTTCATTCAATTATCATCAAGAGAGGACCATGGCAGCATCCAGGTAGGCATGGTATAAGAGGAGGTGGGAGTTCTACATCTTCATCTGAAGGCTGCAAGCAGAATACTGCCTTAGATGCAGCTCTAATGAGGGTCTTAATACCCAAACCCACTGTGATATACCTACTCCAACAAGGCCACACTTACTTCAACAGGGCCACACCTTGTAATAAATCCACATCCTAGGCCAAGCATATATAAAGTATTACACAAGTAATTTCTTTACCTTGAGTTATTTACACACTGGTTCATTTGCATATCTATGGAAAACATTACACAACAGGTATAATTTGTGAAGCTGTGCAAACTTTCTCAAAGAGAAATGTTCAGGGACTCACCCCGAGCTGTTGTGCTCTCCTGGGGTCTGTGCCCTTTCTGTGTGGAGCAAAGTCTGGTCTTCTCACTCAGCATGGTGTTTCTAGTGATTTAGAGTCCAGTCCTTACTCCAGGTGGAACAAAGTTATGGATGCCTCCTGAAGTCCATCTATCTAACTTCTGTGTCCTGGCTTCCCTGGTATCTATCATCTTCCCCATTCCCCTCTTCTTCTACCCACTTGTCTTCCTCCTCTTCCTCTTATTATCCTTGTTTGATCTTCTTTTTACTTGCAGTAAACTACACAATATGCATGATCTACCATCTTACGACATTCAAATATCCTATTCAACAGTGTTAAGAACATGATATATGGGGAATGGAGAGATGGCTTAGTGGTTAAGAGCAGTGACTTCTCTTCCCAAGGTCCTGAGTTCAATTCCTAGCACTCACATAGTAGCTCACAACCATCTGTAATGCATTCCCTCTTCCAGTGTGTCTGAATGCAGAGCATTCATATATAAGCTATAATATATATAATTACAATTATATATAACAAATAAATAAATATTTTAAAAAAAGAACATGATATATAAACGCCACAGCCCAACTACAGAGCAACTTTGATTTTCCACCCTGAACCTCTGTGTCTACCAAAACATTAATTTTCACCTTTACCACCCAACTTTCAGCCTGCGCTCTTCTTTCTGTCTATGTGAATTTGACAGCTTTAGGGATCATGAAGTGTCTCTTGTTCATTTTGTGGGTTGCTCATTGTACTTTGCATAAAGACCTCCTGGAGGTTTGAATGAGTGTGGCCTTCCCAGCTCTGAGTAAGCCTTTCCCATTCTAGAATGAGCTGAGCAGTTTCCCAGCCTTGAGCAGGCTAAGCAGACCATGAACATTTGCCACAACAGGTCTTATCAACCTGGACAGAGACTTCTGTCTTGGCTGCAGTTGCAGGTTCCCATTGGAACTTAGCTGTTTTGGCCACCTATGCTGACCTTGCTGAAGAAGGGGATGGGTTGTGTGCTTGTTTTCCTTTATAAACACAAAGGTTATTATGAAACTTTGAGCGTTGATCAGAACATTTGTCTTGGATTTATCCTTCTCTCACCCTTTTTGTTTCTCACCCTTTTCATTTCTGGTCCCCCTTTCAGGTAAACCCAATTCGCCCATGGCTGCTGGACGGCTACAAATGGGAACACTTGCAATACACGCTTACGATTGAATACTTGTTCCATAGATGGAAGGACAATGTGGGAAGGAGTAGGAAGGTCGGCCTTGTTAGAGAAGGCCTGTCACTGGGAGTAGGCAGACTGTGAGGATTTCAAAGCACAAACCATTCTGAGTGGTTTTTTTCTACCTCATCTTTCTAGATCAAGATGTGATCTCTTAGCTACCGATGCAACACCATAGAATCTGATGATTGCCACATTCCCTGCCATGATGTGTGTGGGGAGCAGGTATGGCGGCCAGTCTAAAATGGCACCTGGGCTGGTTGCCAAGTCACATGACTCAGCAATGCTCCCCCACGTTCCCCTTTGAGAGTCACATACACACTGGAGAAGTGCGCATGCGCCCTTTGACATCTTATTAAGCCACTCCTGGGCCATCATCTCGATCCTATCACGAGCCTCCACGTGCAGTCGCTGATTGGTGCAGGCTGGGATATATAACTGGGGCAACGGGCTAGGATCAGGGGCTTCCTGAAGTAACGTTCCTGGATAAACTGCATCAAGAAGAGTCTCCCGTGTCTTGGTAGCAACAATGATGCTTCATTGGTGTTTTTTTCTTTTGTTCTGTTTTGGGTTTTTTTTTATTCAATATATTCTTTATTTACATTTCAAATGATTTCCCCTTTTCTGGCTCTCCACTCCCCGAAAGTCCCATAAGTCCTCTTTCTTCCCCCTGTTCCCCCATCTACTCCTTCCCACTTCCCTGTTCTGGTATTCCCCTATACTGCTGCACTGAGTCTTTCCAGAACCAGGGACCACTCCTCCGTTCTTCTTGGACATCATTTAATATGTGGATTATATCTTGGGTATTCAAAGTTTCTAGGCTAATATCCACTTATCAGTGAGTGCATACCATGACTGATCTTTTGACACTGGGTTACCTCACTTAGTATGATGTTCTCCAGCTCCATCCATTTGTCTAAGAATTTCATGAATTCATTGTTTCTAATGGCTGAATAGTACTCCATAGTGTAAATATACCACATTTTTTGTATCCATTCCTCCGTTGAGGGACACTTGGGTTCTTTCCAGCTTCTGGCTACTACAAATAGGGCTGCTATGAACACAGTGGAGCATGTGTCCTTATTGCATGCCGGGGAATCCTCTGGGTATATGCCCAGGAGTGGTATAGGAGGGTCCTCTGGAAGTGTCATGCCCAGATTTCTGAGGAACCGCCAGACTGATTTCCAAAGTGGTTGCACCATCTTGCAATCCCACCAGCAGTGGAGGAATGTTCCTCTTTCTCCACATCCTTGCCAACACCTGCTGTCTCCTGATTTTTTGACCTTAGCCATTCTGACTGGTGTGAGGTGAAATCTCAGGGTTGTTTTGATTTGCATTTACCTAATGATTAATGATGTTGAACATTTCTTAAGGTGCTTCTCAGCCCTCTGAAGTTCTTCATGTGAAAATTCTTTGTTTAGCTCTGTATCCCACTTTTTAATGGGGTTATTTGGTTCTCTGGGTTCTACCTTCTTGAGTTCTTTGTATATATTAGATATTAGCCCTCTGTCGGATTTAGGGTTGGTGAAGATCCTTTCCCAATCTGTTGGTTGATGTTTTGTCTTTTTGACAGTGTCCTTTGCCTTACAGAAACTTTGTAGTTTTATGAGGTCCCATTTTTCAATTCTTGATCTTAGAGCGTAAGCTATTGGTGTTCTATTCAGGAACTTTTCCCCTGTGCCCATGTCCTCAAGGGCCTTCCCCAGTTTCTTTTCTATTAGTTTCAATGTGTCAGGTTTTATGTGGAGGTCCTTGATCCATTTGGAGTTGATCTTAGTACAAGGAGATAAGAATGGATTGATTCGCATTCTTCTGCATGCTGACCTCCAATTGAACCAGCACATTTGTCTTTTTTCCACTGGGTACTTTCAGCTCCTTTGTCGAAGATCAAGTGACCATAGGTGTGTGGGTTCATTTCTGGGTCTTCAATCCTATTCCATTGATCCGCTTGCCTGACATTGTACCAATACCATGCAGTTTTTTATCACTATTGCTCTGTAGTAAAGTTTGAGGTCTGGGATACTGAATCCTTCAGAAGTTCTTTTACTGTTGAGAATAGTTTTAGCTATCCTGGGTTTTTTGTTATTCCAGATGAATTTGAGAATTGCTCTTTCTAGCTCTATGAAGAACTGAGTTGGGATTTTGATGAGGATTGCATTGAATCTATATATTGCTTTTGGCAAGATGGCCATTTTAACTATATTAATCCTTCCAATCCATGAGCATGGAAGACTTTCCCATTTTCTGAGATCTTCGATTTCCTTCTTTAGAGATCTGAAGTTCTTGTCATATAGGTCTTTAACTTGTTTGGTTAGAGTCACCCCAAGATACTTTATGCTGTTTGTGGCTATTGTGAAGGGTGTCATTTCTCTAATTTCTTTCTCAGTCTGCTTATCCTTTTATTATATAAAAGCTACTGATTTGCTTGAGTTGATTTTGTAGCCAGCCACTTTGATGAAGTTGTTTATCAGCTGTAGGAGTTCTCTAGTAGAGTTTTTTGGATCACTTAGACTATCATATCATCTGCAAATAGTGATAGTTTGACTTCTTCCTTTCCAATTTGTATCCCTTTGGCCTCCTTATGTTGTCTAATTGCTCTAGCTAGGACTTCAAGTACTATATTGAAAAGATATGGAGAGAGGGGGCAGCCCTGTCTAGTCCCTGATTTTAGTGGCATGCTTCAAGTTTCTCTCCATTTAGTTTGATGTTGGCTACCAGTTTGCAGTATATTGCTTTTACTTTGTTTAGATATGGGCCTTGAATTCCTGTTCTTTCCAAGACTTTTAGCATGAAAGGATGCTGAATTTTGTCAAATGCTTTTTCAGCATCTAATGAAATGATCATGTGGTTTTTTTTCTTTGAGTTTGTTTATGTAGTGGATAGCATTGATGGATTTCCATATATTGAACCATCCCAGCATCCCTGGGATGAAGCCTACTTGATCATGGTGAATGATCGTTTTGATGTGTTCTTGGATTCAGTGGGCAAGAATTTTATTGAGTATTTTTGTATCGATATTCATAAGGGAAATTGGCCTGAAATTCTCTTTCTTAGTTGGAACTTTGTGTGGTTTTGGTATCAGCGTAATTGTGGCTTCGTAGAAGGAGTTGGGTAGTGTTCCTTCTGTTTCTATTTGGTGGAATAGTTTGAAGAGTATTGGTGTTAAGTCTTCTTTGAAGGTCTGATAGAATTCTGCACTGAAGCCATCTGGTCCCGTCCTTTTTTTTGTTAGGCGACTTTCTATGACCCCTTTTATTTCTTTAGGGATTATGGGACTGTTTAGATGATCTATTTGATCCTGATTTAATTTTGGTGTCTGATATATGTCTAGGAAACAGTCCATTTCCTTCAGATTCTCCAGTTGTGTTGAGTATAGGCTTTTGTAGTAGGATCTAATGATTTTTTGAATTTCCTCAGTTTCTGTTGTTATATCTCCCTTTTCATTTCTAATTTTGTTAATCTGGATACTGTCTATGTGCCCTTTGGTTAGTCTGGCTAAGGATTTATCTATATTGTTGATTTTTTCAAAGAACCAGCTCCTGGATTTGTTGATTCTTTGTATGGTTCTCTTTGTTTCTATTTGATTGATTTCAGCCCTGAGTTTGATAATTTCCTGACTTCTACTCCTCCTGAGTGAAATAGTGTCTTTTTGTTTCAGGGTTTTCAGGTATGTCGTTAATCTTCTATTGTATGCTCTCTCCATTTTCTTTTTGGAGGCACTCAGGGCTATGAGTTTTCCTCTTAGCACTGCTTTCATTGTGTCCCATAGATTTGGGTATGCTGTGTCTTCATTTTCATTAAATTCTAAAATGTCTTTGATTTCTTTATTTCATCCTTGACCAAGGTATTATTGAGTAGAAAATTGTTCAGTTTCCACATGTATGCGGGTTTTCTGTTGTTTTTGTTGCTATTGAGGACCACTTTTACTCCATAGTGATCTGATGGGAGGCATGGGATTAGTTCGATCTTTTTATATTTGTTGAGGTCTGTCTTGTGACCAATTATATGGTCGATTTTGGAGAAGGTACCATGGGGGCTAAGAAAAAGGTATATTCTTTTGCTTTAGGATAAAATGTTATATATATATATATATATATATATATATATATATATATATATATATATATATATAATCTAATTGGTCTAAAGCTTCAATTAGTTTCACTGTGTCCCTTTTCAGTTTCTGTTTTCCTGATCGGTCCATTGAGGAAAGTGCAGTGTTGAAGTCACCCACAATTATTGTGTTAGGTGCAATGTGTGCTTTGAGCTTTAGTAAAGCTTCTTTTATGAATGAGGGTGCCCTAGCATTTGGAGCATAGATGATTCTATGAGATAGGATAGTTCAGGATTGAAAGTTCTTCTTGGTGTATTTTTCCTTTTACCAGCAAAAAGTGTCCCTCAGAGTCTCTCTTGATGACTTTGGGTTGAAAGTCTATTTTATCTGATATTAGAATGGCTACTCCAGCTTGTTTCCTGAGACCATTTGCTTGTAAAATTGTCTTCCAGCCTTTTACTCTAAGGTAGTGTTTGTCTTTGACACTGAGGCGTGTTTCCTGAATGTAGCAAAATGTAGGGTCCTGTTTACGTATCCAGTCGGTTAGTCTATGTCTTTTTATTGGGGCATTGAGTCCATTGATGTTAAGAGATATGAAAGAATAGTGATTATTACTTTCTGTCCTTTTTGATGTTTTTTAAATTTGATTGGTTATCTTTTGGGTTTGATGAAAGGTTACTATCTTGGTTTTTCCAGGTTGAAGTTTCCCTCCTTGTATTGGTGTTTTCCTCCTATTATCCTTTGTAGGCCTGGGTTTGTGGAAAGATATTGGGTAAACTTGGTTTTGTCATGGAATACCTTAGTTTCACCATCTATGGTGATTGAGAGTTTTGCTGGATATTGTAGTTTTGGCTGGCATTTGTGTTCTCTTAGAGTCTGCATGAGATCTGCCCAGGATCTTCTAGCTTTCATAGTCTCTGGTGAGAAGTCTGGTGTGATTCTGATAGGTCTTCCTTTGTATGTTACGTGGCCTTTTTCTCTTACTGCCTTTAATATTCTAATTTGTTTAGTACATTTGCGGTTTTGATTGGGAGGTATTTCTGTTCTGTTTGGAGTTCTGTAGGCTTTTTTTATATTCATGGCATCTCTCTCTTTAGGTTAGGGAAGGTTTCTTCCATAATTTTATTGAAGATATTTGCTGGCCCTTTAAGTTGTAAATCTTCACTCTCATCTAATGCCTATAATCCTTAGGTTTGGTCTTTTTATTGTGTCCTGGATTTCCTGGATGTTTTGGATTACAAGCTTTTTGCATTTTACATTTTCTTTAACTGTTGAGTCCATGGTTTCTATTGTATCTTAGGCATCTGAGATTCTTTCTTCTATCTCTTATATTCTGTTTTTGATATTTGCATATATGGCCCCTGATTTCTTCCCAAGGTTTTCTATCTCCAAAGCTGTCTCCCTTTGAGATTTCTTAGTTGTGTCTACTTCTGATTTTAGATCCTGGATGGTTTTGCTTAGATCCTTCATTTGTTTGTTTGTGTTTTCCTGTAATTCTTTAAGAGATTTTTGTGTTTCCTCTTTCATGACCTCAGCCTGTTGACCAAAGTTCTCCTGTATTTCTTTAAGTGATTTTTGCGTTTTCTCCTTATTGGCTTCTGAATTCTCCTGAATTTCTTTAAATGATTTTTGTGTTTCCCTTGTAAGGGCTTCTAACTTTTGATCCATTTTCTCCTGAATTTCTTTAAGAGATTTATTTATGTCCTTCATGTGTTCCTGTAACAGCATCATGACCAGTGATTTTAAATTCAAATCTTGTTTTTCTGGTGTGTTGGGGTATCCAGGACATGCTGCTAATGGAGAATTGGGTTCATATGCTGCCATATTGCCTTGATTTCTGTTAGTAATGTTCCTATGTTTGCCTTTTGCCACCTAGTTCTCACTGGTGTTAGTTGGTCTTGTTGTCAATGCTGGACTCACCAGTGCAAACTGCCTCCTCCCAGCTGGCCTCCGGGTGCACAGCTGGCCTCTTGCACAGCCTGGAGATGGGGCGCCATGGCCCAGTCTGTTCCCGATCCCAAAGTGGAGACCGGAAGGCTACTGCCCGAGGCCTCAGGACTGGATCCTGTGGCCCAGGCTGTTCCCGATCCCAAAGCAGAGACCTGAAGGCTCCTGCCAGAGGCCTCAGGACTGGATCCTACACTCTGCAGGGCCAGACTCACCAGAGCATGCTGCTTTAATTGTCAGCTTGACACAATCTAGAACCAAATGGGAGGAAAGTCTCAAGGAGGCAATATCTGAATCAGGTTATCCTCTGACTATACCTGTGGGATACTATCATAATTATGTTAATTAAGCCACTGTGAGTAGCTCCATTCCCTAGGCAGGGACCCTGGTTGTATAAGAATGCAGAAAGTGAACTGTGCACTAGTGCACATGCTCTGAGATACTTTGCTCTTGACTGTGGATAGGTGTGAACTCATGTCTCAGGCTCTTGACATTGCAACAGCATCCAATAATGGACCATACCTGGGACTGTGAGCTAAAATCACCCTTTCTTTCACAAGTTGCTTTAGTTAGAGTATTTTATTGGAACAATAGCAATAAGGTTTACCAATATATTTAAACATTTTGTTTCTGTTTTGAGGATTTATTAAAAATGAAACTTAAAATATATATGGCATGAAATGCATTGTCCAAAGAATGCCAAGTACACACGTCTGCTCACTGATCTAGCTCTTGATGCACAGCCTCCCTCAATTTCAGTCTCTGTCAGGCAACCTTCACTTCTTCAGCCAGGAGACAGTAGATTCCTACTCTGTTAACCCTGGCTTGGTTCACAGTAGTTGTTGGGAGCAGTCTTTCCCTCCAATCTAAAACTTACACAGAAGGAGGTTATGACACTCACAGGTTTCTCAATGGAGCTTTATAAGCAAGGACCAATTGCTGAGGAAGAGAAGACTCTCTGGTAGAACAGCATACAAGCAGTATAGAGAAGCAGGAATTCAGCTTCCCCAAGACATCAACCATGTTGGGTAGCTTTGTTAGTGATGCAGCTAGCTGACTAGGTCAACCATACTCTTGTAAGCCCAATCAAAATTCCCCTCTCCTTCACTGGGCTTTGAATCAATTAGGAGACACAGCTCTGGGCATGTTTGGGAGGTTTTTTTTTTTTTTTTTTTTTTTTTGGTTACAGGGTTTCTCTGTGTAGCCCTGGCTGTCCTGGAACTCACTCTGTAGACCAGGCTGGCCTCGAACTCAGAAATCCACCTGCCTCTGCCTCCCAAGTGCTGGGATTAAAGGCATGTGCCACCACGCCCTGCGATTGGGAGTTTTAAAAGAAGCTTAAGTAAAGATTGAAGAGCCACTCTGAATGGTATGACTCCACTGGTTGCCCAGCTTTAGGCAAAAAATGAGAGGACCACTTTCATCTCTCCCTGGTTTGGACCACAGATGCAATGTGAGAGGCTACCTTCCACCCCAACTCTGCCTCCTCCCAATCTGAATTCTACAGCCCACCTGCCTCCCACTAATCCCCAACTGCCTCCATCTCCCCACCTGTCTCCCTCTTCCTATCAGCTCCCCTCTCAACAACTGCCTCCCACTCCTCCCCACCTGCTTCCCAGTCCTCCATATCCTGTCTCACACTTCCCAACCTGCCTTTCCTCCATGGACTTCTAACAAACCATGATCCACTATAAATCTTTCTTTCCATACTTCTGAAATATTTTCTTTGGGTATTTATCACAGCAACAAGAAAAGTCACTGATATACCAAGCAATACTTAGGTGGAGCCATCTCTTGTCTCTCAACTTGCTCTATCTGGGAGGAACAGAAATTCCTTCATATCTCTCCATGAAACATAGAACAACAAATGCCCCACTAGTCACTTGCTGTAATCGTCGTATAGGCTAAGTGCCAAACCTAAAACCAATTTCTTGGGAATTTGACACATGAGAAGCTCCTAGGACATCTTGTGATCTGTCACTGCCAAGGAGCCAGGATTCTACCTTAGTGTTGGTATATCAGAGCTGGTGCTAAGTGGACAGACTTCAAGGATATGTCTGTACACATTGAAAAGCGGCTGCAAAGAGGACAAAGGCAAATGTGAAAGCATTAGTACAAAGAAAAATAAGTTGGGGCTTCTCCAGAAGGAGCTAGCTTGCCATCTCCCCCAACCCCCACCCTGAAAACCATGGGTCAGGAATGTGCTAGTTGCACTCTTGTGACAACCACAGATATTGCTAGTGTTTTGGGGGCTATTGAGCAGGTGGTGTCAGATAGAAACAAGGAGTGAAATAAAACTATTTGTATAAAATACCTCTGTGTTCTGTGGTATTGCAGGAAGCATCATCTTACCTTATTTAAAATTATATTACAGAGCTGCAGTAATAGAAATGAGCATGGTACTGACACATAACCAGACACAGATTGATGCACTGGAATAGAAGATCCAGATATAACTGCACAAAGTCACATGATCTCTTACAAAGATACACATGCATAGACACATGAACTCCCACTCATATACACATACATACACACCTGAGACATACTAAAACGCACATAACATGCCTCTACACCAAACACATGCTCACATACACATGCACACATACACCCACATATACATGCTTATACAAAAATGCATACCACATATCTGATACCCACAAGCACACATGCACCCCACCACACACATGTACACACATGCACACATGACTACCCTCCTCACATGCTCACACATACACATGTAACCCACAAACACCTTCATACACACATGAACACATGCACTATGCCACATGCTCATACACACATGCTCACATGCAACACAAACACATATGATCACACACATATGTACATACCCACACAGGTAATGACATACATACATGCATATATGAACCCACACACAAATTCTCACACATGCACCACCATACTAATGCTCTCAAACATACATGCACACACACATACCTGGATACCACACATGCATGCTCAAATGCATACATACACATGTGTGCAAACCCTTAACACACATAACAACACATACAGATGCACCCCACTCACATGCTCAAATATGCACATGAACACATCAATCTCCACACACATGCTAGTACATACACATAAATGCACCCCGACACTCACACTCATGCCTACATGCACTGCTAAACCTGACAATCAATGAACCAGAAAATGAAGCCACATCTTTACTTCTCATCCTGAACAGAACTTAATTCCAATCAGATCAAGACCTCAACACACAACCTTACACTCCAAGACTGCACCTATAACAGCAATGAATCTGCATCAAAATAGGAGTACATAAGTGTAATTTCTAAAAGGACCCCAGTAGTGCAGAGAATGAGAGAAATTACTGACAAAGGGCACCACATGGAGCTAAAACTTCTCTACAGTGAAGTGTCCAGTGAGAAAGGAGAGGCATCTCTGCCAGATGCTCATTTGAAAGAGGATCAGTGTATTGAATATACAAAGAACGCAAAAGGAAGTCTAACCATTAAGAAAGTTTAAAAAATAAATGAAGGAGGATGGAGGGATTAGTTAGTGGTTAAGAGCACTGACTGCTCTTCCAGAAGTCATCAGTTTTGAGTTCAATTCCCAACAACCACACGGTGGCTCACAACCATATGTAATGGGATCCAATGCCTTCAACTGGTATGCCTGGAGGCAGCAACAGTGTACTGACATGCATAAAATAAATGAATCTTTAAAAAAATTAATGAAAAATGAGAATGGAGAGGCTAACAAGATGACTCAATGATGACTATTGCAGAGGACCAAGTTCAATTCTCGATACCCACACAGAGGCTCAGAACTGTCTGAAACCCCCACTACAAAGGTTCCACTGTGCACTTCTAAACTATGAGAGAACCAGGCATGCATGTGGTATACATATAAACAGGCAATGTTTACTCATACACATTGAATGATAAAATAAATATTTTTTAACTTAAAGAAAGGCTTAAACAGGGACAGGCAGGAGAGAATGGGGCTAATCAAAGGTTGGGTGAGAGGGTTCAGCCAAAAATGGCAGTGTAGAAAGGCCAGGCAAAAACCTACTATCTCATAATTCTACTCTACACTGAGGGGTTATTAGCAGCTGAGATGAGTATTATTCTTTTTTGAGGATGAGGTGACTGGCAGGCTGTCCATTCTCCAGTAAAGGGCCCCACAGCCAGATACATGATGGCATTGCTAAGTGGACTTAGTAGGGATGAGGAGAAGGAAGAGGAAGAGGAGAAGGAGGAAATTATCAAGTTAGAAGATGGTTATTTTTGATAGATCGGGGGGGGGGGCTGTAGAGTAATAAAGAATGTATATATAATCATTTAATTTTATATGCATTTAGAGTTCTGAGAATAAAAAAAAAATCTAGGGGCTGGAGAAATGGCTCAATGATTAAGAGTATTGGCCACTCTTTCCAAAGTCCAAGGTTCAATTCCCAGCACCTACGTGGCAGATCACAATTGTCTGCAACTTCGGTTTCAGCAAATTTGACTCCCTCACATATGCAGGCAAAACATCAATATATATAAAATAAAAATAAATATATTATTAAAAAGAAAGAAAATCTAGAAATCTTAGAGTTTGATCAGTATTTCCTAACACTTACATTTTTATTTCCAAAATTATCCTTAGCAATCATTTTGTATGAAAATAAATCCACAGCTTTCATAGAGCATCATTAATTAGAAGGTATCTGGAAAAATGGGGCATTTCTATAGCAGAGTCTCAGCCTGGCACCAGCTGTCCTTTCAAAGTAAACACATCTGAAGGTTCAAAAACTGTGCTTATGTGCACGTGTTGGGAATTGAGTATAATGCTGTGTCTTAATTTGCCTCCAAAAATGCATGCTTGCAGATGCTGAGTGACCCTGCCTCCAGCTGGCTTTGATTGGTAATGAATGATTGCTGTACAGCCAATGGCTGATCAGGTGGATTTCTGAGTTCGAGGCCAGCCTGGTCTACAGAGTGAGTTCCAGGACAGCCAGGGCTACACAGAGAATCCCTGTCTTGAAAACAAACAAACAAACAAACAAACAAACAAACAAACAAAAAGAATACACACATGCTATGATATAAGATTAGGAGTCTTGTAGAATTGGCTTCTTAGGAGGCTGCAAATTTTGCCACAGCCAGGTGGAGATTTCTTCCCAATGTTTGGAACTGTACAGAGTTTGGGGTCAGCAGAACTGGAAGCCCCTGCTGTTAAAAGAGACAGGAAACTTGAAGTTCCCACGGAGACAAATGGTAGAAGTTGCCTGATTCCTGCAACCAGATAAATAAAAAAGAGCAATCAATGAAATGTGATTTAATTGTCTTGAAGGCTAGGAGGCAGTATAAAGGTAATTGTTTAAATGGAAAAAAGAAATTCTGGCCTTTGATCTCAAATGTAAGGAACAAAGATGCACACATAAAAGGGAAATTAAATGAAAAAAATGCTTTAAAAAATCTGAACAAGTTTATGCCAGAACAACACTTAGATTCTTTTGAATGTGGTTCATACAAAATTCTGGGATTGTTCAGGCTAATATGACAATTTTAGAGCTGGGAAAAAGAAATATACAATAAGGAGAAGGGAATTTAACTAAAGTTAAGTACATGAATGAATAAATAATTTGAAGCTTTTGTCTTAAATTATAGGTCCAAAGACAGGGGATAATTGGAAAACCTTATCTCAGATAACAGAAATTTATATTAGTTCAAATCATATCATCATTTAGGGGGCATCTTTACTTAAAGACACTTTAGTATCCATAGAAGGGAAATTTAACTACACATGAATAAATAACTCAGGTCTTGATCTCATGCAAGTCAGGGCAGGGGTTGGTGGGGAGCACTATATCAACAGATAATAATATTTGTTTACATTGATTTAATTTCTTTAAATTGCTTTGATTATCAAAATGCATATGGTTATGAGTTTGTTGATTATATTAAAATTCCTCTAGGAGAGGAGTCGAGTTGTTAAATTATTCCAGTATATACCTTAAGTGATTTCTGGTCATCAGACCAAGGACATGCTATTTTGGGAGAGAGGCACTGTATTTTTGTTGACAGGAGAGGAGCAAGTGATATTGTACTGGCTGGTTTTGTGTGTCAACTTGACACAGGCTGGAGTTATCACAGAGAAAGGAGCTTCAGTTGGGGAAGTGCCTCCATGAGATCCAGCAGTGGGGCATTTTCTCAATTAGTGATCAAGTGGGGAGGGCCCCATGTGGGTGGTACCACCTTTGGGCTGGTGCTCTTGGGTTCTATAAGAGAGCAGGCTGAGCAAGTCAGGGGAAGCAAGCCAGTAAGAAACATCCCTCCATGGCCTCTGCATCAGCTCCTCCTTCCTGACCCACTTGAGTTCCAGTCCTGACTTCCTTTAGTGATGAACTGCAACATGGAAGTGTAAGCTGAATAAACCGTTTCCTCCCCAACTTGCTTCTTGGTCATGATGTTTGTGAAGGAATAGAAACTCTAAGACAAATTGGTACCAGCATAGTGGGGTATTCCTGTGACAACCTGACCATGTTTTGGGGAGGACTGTGGAAGGACTTTGGAACTTTGAGCTAGAAAAGCCATTAGAATATTAAGAGCTCTGTGGAAAGTTCTGTAGGAGCTTGGAAGACAATGTTAAGAACAGTGCAAAAGATGGAGGCCTGGCTTGGGAAATTTCAGAGGGAAGATTAAAGACTCTTACAGCGGCCATGTTTTGATTGTGAAGATTCTGTGGTTTTGGTTATCTAGGGCTGAAGAATCACCTGTAAGAAACAAGATACCAGAACCACTAAAGCAAACCTTTGTGTTACTGGGACTATTGATGCTGGTTAGCTGGAGCTAAGAAATTAGTGGTGATTAAGAAGAGACCAGCATCACTTAGATGAAATCTTCTTGGAAGTGTTTTCTGAGAGCACAGAGAGTGTGTTCCAGAGATAGCCACAGTTGTATTTTGTGCTGTGGCTGGACTTGGTACTGTGTAAGAGTCACCCAGATGGTACTGGTTTTGAAGGCATGAAGGGGTCATGAAGAGCAGCTGAGGCTCTTGGCACAGTGAGAGGCCACGGAAGGCCATTGGTGAAGGTGCAGCCTCAGTTGCAATTGATGGCCCAGGACTTGAAGGGGTCATGCATAGGAGTAGAGGCTTGTCACCATGAAGAGAGCCTATGAGAGGCTATTGGTGAAGCCTAATTACAGTAGAAGTCAGCAGTGTTTTGTCGATGCCAGTGCCATAAGATGACCACCAAGAACAGCAGCAGCAATGGAGTACAGGCAGCTGGAGCCTAGAAGACAAGCTGTGTGCTACAAAGGGCAGAGCTGGAAAAGTGACCCACGTCCTTGGAGGAGCCCGGAAGATTGTGGGTTGGATCCCAGACATTGAACTATTGGAGTTTGAGTTTTGCTTTTGGTTGTGACTGTGCCCTGATATGTTTCCCTCTTGAAGGAAGAAAGTGTTTTAGTGGAGCCCACAGTTAAAAGACTTTGAATTTTTAAAAGACTTTGAATTTTAAAGATATTGGACATTTTAAGGTGATTGAGCTTTTAATATGTAAAGACTGTGGGACTTTTAAGGTAATTTAGATCTTGGGGATGAATAAGAAAAGTAAGGGTTGAGGCTTAATAGTGATGTGTTTGTGTGTCAAGTTGACAAGGGGTCAATTGTACTGGCTGGTTTTGTGTGTCAACTTGACACAGGCTGGAGTTATCACAGAGAAAGGAGCTTCAGTTGGGGAAGTGCTTCCATGAGATCCAGGTGTGGGGCATTTTCTCAATTAGTGATCAAGTGAGGAGGGCCCCTTGTGGGTGATACCACTTTTGGGCTGGTGCTCTTGGGTTCTATAAGAGAGCAGGCTGAGCAAGCCAGGGGAAGCAAGCCTGTAAGAAACATCCCTCCATGGCCTCTGCATCAGCTCCTGCTTCCTGACCTGCTTGAGTTCCAGTCCTGACTTCCTTTAGTGATGAACTGCAACGTGGAAGTATAAGCTCAATAAACCCTTTCCTCCCCAACTTGCTTCTTGGTCATGCATGATGTTTGTGCAGGAATAGAAACCCTGACTAAGACAGATATGTATCAAATTTGACAAGGGAAGAACCTGTAAAGGTCTTGGCTATAGAAAAGAAATATCCCAAAAAATGAAACAGCACAGGAAACTTGATTTGTTCAGTCCTACAAGGCTAAGTGTTTCATCTGGTCCTCTATATAAGCTGGCATCCTGAAGAAGTAGGTTCAAACAGATATGCTGGCAAGTAACTGCAAGCAGGTGAAGAAGAAGGAGTCTTCTTAAAATATCCTTATGTAGACCTCCAGAGAAGGTGTGGCTCAGATTAAAGTTGTTTACCAGCCTGCTTGAATCTAGAACTTTCTATATCCCATGCTGACCTTAAACTCAGAGGTCTGCTTGCATCAATCTCCTGGGATTGAAGTCAGTGAACCAGCTTTCCTGGGTCTAGGCTTTTCATGGCCACTATGCCTCAAGCTCTCCATGTCAAACCCAATCAGAAACCCGCATCTTCCAGCCTCAAGATCTGTGTCACATGTCAGGCCTCCATTTCTAGATTGTAGTTCATTCCATTTGTAGTCAAGCTGACAACCAGGAATAACCATCTTGGGAACCTGTAACAAAATAGCAACAGGACAATAGAAGTGCTGTGGGGCTCTCCTTTATTCTTTACAACATTTGAATCCTGCTGCCCAGTCCATCTCTCTCTTCTTGTTTTAGTATAACAATAATCATTCAGCCATGCATGGCTTAGTAGATAAAGCTCTTATCTACTAAGTATCAACAACATCAACTTACAAGTATCAACATGGCTACCAAAATACAAATTCCAAGTACTCACATAAAAGCTGAGAGTGGCAGAACTTGCTGTAAACCCAGTATGGGGAAAGCAGAGACAGGAGCACCCTCGGGACTTGCCTGCAAGCTGTTCTAGTCAGGTTCAGAGAGAGAACTGTCTGAATACAGAAGGTGAGGTGTGAGTAAAGTAGGCACCCAACCTTGACCCCCTACATGCATGTGAACATACAAAAACTAAACAGAGAGATAACAAAACTAATAGACACTATGAGTCAAATAGATTTAACAAACATCTATAGGATATTCCACCCAAACACAAAGCAATAAAACTTCTTCTCAGCATCTATGAATTCTTCTCCAAAATGAACCATGTAGTTCCCCACAAAGCAAGTATCAACAGACACAAGAAAATTGGAGTTGTTATAAGACCACCATCGATTAAAATTGGTTTTAGACAATAACACAAAACCTGGAAAACCTGAATATTATTGGAGATTGAACAGCTCAGTGATCTCTGGAAAGGGAAGAAATAACGAAATTAAAGACTGTACAGGATTCAATGCAAATGAAGGCACAACAGGCCCAGATTCATGGGACACAATGAAAGCATTCCTAAGAGGAAAGTTAATCACACTAAATGCCTGCATAAAGAAAAAGGAAAAAAGAAAGTGCCCTCTGTCCACCATTTGCACCAGGGTACCAGGGAGCTCCACAGCCTTCTGTGCACAGCCTACCAGGAGAGAGTGATCTGTAGTGTTTTCACTTCTGAGCGTGGAGTAGAGGCAAGATCTCCACCCTCTCTCTGGAGGGGAACAGCTAGGAGCGCACAAGGCATAAGATCAATGAGCTGCTGGGATAAGAGTCTTCCCTTCCGGCTGCCATTTGCACCAGGGAGCCAGACACTTCCACAGTCTTCTGTGCACAGACCCTGCCAGAAGAGAGTTGGTCTCTGTCTTAGTCAGGGTTTCTATTCCTGCACAAACATCATGACCAAGAAGCAAGTTGGGGAGGAAAGGGTTTATTGAACTTACACTTCCATGTTGCAGTTCATCACTAAAGGAAGTCAGGACTGGAACTCAAGTAGGTCAGGAAGCAGGAGCTGATGCAGAGGCCATGGAGGGATGTTTCTTACAGGCTTGCTTCCCCTGGCTTGCTCAGCCTGCTCTCTTATAGAACCCAAGAGCACCAGCCCAAAGGTGGAACCACCCACAAGGGGCCCTCCCCACTTGATTACTAATTGAGAAAATGTCCCACAGCTGGATCTCATGGAGGCACTTCCCCAACTGAAGCTCCTTTCTCTGTGATAACTCCAGCCTGTGTCAAGTTGACACACAAAACTAGCCAGTACAGTTTCCCAGAAGTATGGACACAGGCTTACAGGCCCATAGGAGGGACAAGTTCCAGCCAGGGATAGCAAAACCAACTAACACCAGAGATAACCAGATACTGAAAGGCAAGTACAAGAACCCTACCAACAGAAACCAAGGCTACTTGGCAACATCAGAACCCTGTTCTCCCACCACAGCAAGTCCTGGATACCCCAACACACCGGAAAAGCAAGAGTTCAATTTAAAAATCTCATCTCATGATACTGATAGAGGACTTCAAGAAGGGCATAAATAACTCCCTTAAAGAAATACAGGAGAACATGGGTCAACAGGTAGAAGCCCTTAAAGAGGAAACAAAAATACCTTAAAGAATTACAGGGAAACACAAACAAATGAGTGAAGGAACTGAACAAAACCATCCAGGGTCTAAAGATGGAAGTAGAAACATTAAAGAAATCACAAAGTGAGATATCTCTGGAGATAGAGAACCTTGGAAAGAAATCAGGAGTCATGGATGCAAGCATCAACAACAGAATACAAGAGATAGAAGAGAGAATCTCAGGTGCTCAAGATACCATAGAAAACACTGACTCAACAGTTAAAGAAAATGCAAAATGCATAAAGCTTATAACCCAAAACATCCAGGAAATCCAGGACACAATGAGAACACCAACCCTAAGGATTATAGGTATAGAAGAGAGCATAGATTTATAACTTAAAGGGCCAGCAAATATCTTCAACAAAATTCTAGAAGAAAACTTCCCTAACCTAAACCAAGAGATGCCCATGAACATACAAGAAGCCTACAGAACTCCAAACAGACTGGACCAGAACAGAAAGTCCTCCTGGCACATAATAATCAAAACACCAAATGCACTAAACAAAGAAAGAATATTAAAAGTAGTAAGGGGAAAAGGTTATGTAACTTATGAAGGCAGGCCTATGAGAGTTACACTAGACTTCTCACCTGAGATGATGAAAGCTAGAAGATCCTGGGCAGACCTCATACAGACCCTAAGAGAACACAAATGCCAGCCCAGGCTACTATACCCAGCAAAACTCTCAATCACCATAGATGGAGAAACTAAGATATTCCATGATAAAACCAAATTTACACAATATCTTTCCACAAATCCAGCCCTACAAAGGATAATAGATGGAAAATGCCAACACAAGGAGGGAAACTAGACCCTGGAAAAAGCAAGAAAGTAATCTTCTTCCAACAAATCCAAAAGAAAGTAACCACACAAGCATAAAAATAACATCAAAAGTAACAGGAAGCAACAATCACTATTCCTTAATATCTCTTAACACTGATGGACTCAATTCCCCAATAAAATGACATTGACTAACAGAAATTTTTTCCATGTAAATCTTCAATTTTATCAGAAAATGTTTGCAATTCCTCTTTCAATTAATTTAGTAATGTTTTTATGTCTACCATTTTATCTGTATAATTTTCCATGATAATCTTCAATTTTAACATTATATATTTCTTCAATTTTATCAGAAATATTTTCCATGTAAATCTTCAATTTTATCAGAAAATGTTTATAATTTCACTTTCAATCAACTTAGCAATATTTTTAGGACTACCATTTTAGCTATAATTTTGCATGAAATAGTTAATTTTAATGTGTTTTTCTATATATTTCTTGAATTTTATCAGAAATATTTTCCTTGTAGATCTTCAGTTTTATCAGAAAATGTTTATAATTCCACTTTCAATCAACTTAGAAATACTTTTAGGCCTACCATTTTATCTGTAATTTTCCATGATAATCTTCAATTTTAACATGCTCTTCTATATTTTTTTACAATTTTATCAGAAATATTTTCTACCTAAATCTTCAATTCTATCATAAAATGTTTCTACTTCCTTTTTCAATTAGTTTAGCAATTTTTTTTGGTTTTTTTTTTTTTTTTTCCGAGACAGGGTTTCTCTGTGTAGCCTTGGCTGTCCTGAAACTCACTCTGTAGACCAGGCTGGCCTCAAACTCAAAATCCACCTGCCTCTGCCTCCCAAGTGCTGGGATTGAAGGCGTGTGCCACCACTGCCCAGCTTTAACAATGTTTTCTGTCTATCACTTTACTCTTTAATTTTCCATGAAAATTGTCAATTTTAATGTGTTTTTTAATATATTTCTTCAATTTTGTCAGAAATGTTTTCCATGTAAATCTTCAATTTTATCATAAAATGTTATTTCCCTTTTCAATAAAAAAGTTAATGGAAAAAAGAAAAAAGAAGGTTATAATATCAGCAATTTTAGTTGTTGGAACTATTTAGGATGGAGCTTATGTGTGGCCTTTTTGGAAGAGTGATGTCACATGGGTGTATTTCCAGGCTTTAACATCTTCTCATCATGCTTATATTGCCAGCTCCCTCTTAGGTGGAGTTCAAATATGAGCTCTCAACTGTCCCTTGATTTTCAGCTAATGTCTTGCAATACGAGGTGAACTTTCCAGATGCATTTCTGTCCACCATTTTTGTAACTCAAACATATTTCTGGATGAATTTGAGGTAAGAATGCCTTAAATACTTCTGCTTTTACATTTGATCATGTTCAGAAGAGGATGCAACTTAACATTCATAGGAGTAGGCAAACCAGTGTGTAAATGCATCTAGATTCCCTGAGTAAAATCTCAGTGCTCTCTTTCTTGACGAAAGGCATCGCTTTGGAAAATGCTCCTATGCTTTCCTTAACTGTCGCAGGAAAAAAAGTCTTTCCCAACTGTTCTGTCTTGTCTGCTGTTCAAGCCAATCTCTTTAGTCAGATTAAACATAACTGGAAATAACCAAAACCTAAAAGATTATGTACTGTGAAAGATTTTTCTTAATTACAGTTTTTTGACCTGGGAAAAGCATTTATAATCTGGGTCTTTTGGAGTGATAAGACCCAGCTTTATTCTAGGCCACAGCTTGTAGGTGACAGCCTACATAGATAAAGGACATTGAAGATGATAGCTCTTTCTCTTTGACTTACTGCCCTACCTCTGGCTAGCATTTTTGTTGTTGTTTGTTTGTTTGTTTTACTTTTTGGCAATAAGGATCATTTTTTAAAAATTCTGGTTTATACTGAAGACCAGATGAGACATCCAGCCTTGTGGACAGAACTACTGTTCCATTTGTAGACAGCCACTGTTGGATGAGTTGAACCACAGCCTGTGAGCCATTCTAATACACGCATTTCCTACATAATAGAGATTCATTCTATCAGCCCTGTTCATCTGGAGGAACTTTACTAGTATAGATATGGATTTGTTGTTGCTGTTGTTGTTGTTGTTATTTTCATTTGAAGGAACTCACTGCGGACGTTCAGCTGATTGACAACAGTGCTCCACAGTGTCTGTCACATATTCCCTGCTTTACTCCGAGATTTGTCTCAGAAACATCAGGTGAAAAGTACTTGCAGTTTACCTGAACCCAGCCCGAAGGCACAAAACAAAATATTGCTTTCTAAAATATTTCTTAATTTTTAATATTTTGGGTACCTACCCATTTACGTGAGAGATTCGTAACTTCATTGTGATCTGATTTATTGACTGTGAGATTCATCCAACTTGAATCAAGGAGGAAGAAGTGGAAGAACCTCTGGAGTGCTGGGATTGGAGCTCAGGTAAGCTCCAAATTGGCAAAGCAGGGAACACAGTGTCACTGCCCACACGGGGGTAGAAGCAGGCAGTTGAGTAGCAGGGATGTGAAGTCTTAATTTCTCCCAGGAGCTTGATGGGAGGACAGACAGGTAAGCTATTGAAGGAGAGGCACTTGTGCTGCTGAACTTCAAATCTGGAAAAGAATTGGCTAAAGCTAGAACCACTGTGCTGGGTCTCTTCAACACACACTAACCTTAAGGGTGGTGCTCATGCCACTCAAGACTCAATAGCCAGTCAGAACCTCCGCATGGACCTGCCAGTCAGAATAGGAGGCGGCTCTTCACAGTATCAAGCTTGCAAGTTCCTTTCTATTACTCAGCAGGCATGAGTGTTTCCGTGTGTGTGATATGTTCTGAGTGACTCTGCTGGGTTTTGAGGAGAGCTCAGCAAGCTCTGGACTCCAGACATGGTAAGTGCAATGTCATCTCCCACAAATGTGAGGAGTAAGGTGCTTAGCAAAGTATGCATGTGTCATGCGTTTCCCCAGTGTCTGCATGGTAGGCAGCAGCCTCACAACTACCTGCGAGATCCTTTGTGATCTCTCCTTGCACCCAGCTGTGGCCTCTGAGTAACTTTTATGGGAGCTGCATCTGCACCAAACCGTTGCAGCAGCAGCTTGTGGGTCGAAATATACTTGACAGGATGCCAAACCTGAGAGCCCTCGTTTCTATATTATCTTCCGAAATAAATTCAGACATTAGCAGTTAACATGTAGATGTAAATTCCATTTGGAATTGATTTTGTGAAGACTGTAAAAAATATCTCATGTGTTGGGTAGCACTCCGATATTAAACTGTGATGTACAAGAGTAGAATTGATGTTGTAAGGAATATCAACATTTAGGAAATATTAAGTGACTCTAAATAGAATTTAGCTGAGTTAGGACTGCGTATAAATACCTGACAGGCATGTAGTATGCTAAGCAGTCCTGTTAAAGATTAGTAGAGTAGTATACATGTTTGTTTACCAGGATCGTCCAGACATTTGTCTCCAAATTATAACAAAGGGGACAAATCTGCTTTACAAGCAGCTATTAGGCTCATGCTGATATCAAAGGACAGGCCCCTATCAAAGCTGTGGCATTATAGGGTCACAACCAACATTAAGGCCTGGTGTGCCAAAAGATCCAGTTTTCTTCTTAGGAAAAATGTAGTTTTGCTACAAGGGCAGGACTACACCTGGTAATAGCTCTTTGAAAAGGAAAACGGTGTGTTGTGGGCTAATCCAATCAAATAAAGCTTGATCCTAATGTATGGAGAATTACATATCTCATTCTGAAATTCTAGACGCTTAACATCCTTGAGCCTTAAGATTTAGGAGCTTTACCTAAGGCTCTGGTGTGTTGAATAGAAAATAGTGCTCTTTCTCATAAGCCAGGGTTAGGATGGGCAGAGATGGAAAAGCCAGGGTATTTGGGGAGAAGAATCTTCAGATCCTGTGATTCCAGCTCTTTCCACTAGATGGCGATATGGTAACTACTCCCAAGTCAACTGTTAGCATGGTCAATAATGGTTTTGTTTTTTGGTTTTGGGTTTTTTGTTTTTGTTTTTGTTTTTGTTTTTGTTTTGTTTTGTTTTTTGTTTTTTGTTTTTTGTTTTGTTTTTGTTTTTTGGATACTTGATGTTCTTTTGTGCAGTGTTGTTTTATTAGAATTCTCCCGAGTCTGTCCCAGTGTATGACAGTTTCTGCAGACTTCACAGAAGTCTCCATGTCTTTCCACTTATCCCCTGTAAGTAGTATACAAGACACCACTCTTAAGAAGCTTACTTAGCATAAGACATAGCTTGTGCAAGATCTCCCCACCACAGCTGTTGTGCTTTCTGCCTCTACTTTTCCTATCGTTCTCATCTTCCAGAACTTCTAACTCAGTACACCATCACTGAAAAGTGGCCTGCTATTTCAGGCCTCTGATGTACTTAATGAATGATTCTGGGGATCTTTGCTGTGAAAAGCTCATAGCTGTCGTAAGTAAGACTTGTAATTTCCAGCCCATTTTTAAATTATTCAAAATAACCTGGGCCCTGAATCAGAAAGAAACTTATGGATGACAGCATATGTGGAATCCAAAATCTGGTTTTGGCTGGCTCCTCTTTGAGAATTAGTCAAAGATGATTCCATGCTGTCATTGTTTTTTGTTTTTTTTTGGGGGGGGGGTTGTTTTAGTTTTTCAAGACAGGGTTTCTCTGTGTAACCCTGGCTGTCCTGGAACTCACTTTGTAGACCAGGCTGGCCTCCAACTCAGAAATCTGCCTGCCTCTGCCTCCCAAGTGCTGGGATTAAAGGCGTGCGCCACCACCACCTGGCTCCATGCTGTCGTTAAAGAGATTTTTCTTAATGTTTTACTTGTTTGTGGAATGATTTATTTCTAGGATGATATATTAATTCTTGGAGCGCTGCATCTTCTTCATTTTATAGAGATATTTCTAAGACAAGATAGCATGACTCAGCTAGCCTTGATACTGGTCTATTGCTCCCCAGGGAATGACCTTGCTTTCTGCTTGATGAAAGTTCCTAAATTCTTGAGTTAAAGGAATATAACATAATACTGTTTTATTATTGCTCATTTGAGTCATATAATGAACTGATCTTTCTTCCACCTTCAAATGGGAGCAGGAAGAATGATTTCCTGTCTTCACTGTCAGTTGAAACAGGGCAGGCAATAGCAAGATCACAGAGTAAATTTTGAGAGTCAGTTGCAGGTGTCAACGTTCTGGATAGTGTGAATAATTTAGCACTTTCACATTATGTTTAATAATACATATGATTAAATTAAACTAGATTGGTGGGTGTTTAATTTAGGCAGGTGAGCTTGATCCAGTGGATAATGAATTCTCATTTTAGCACTGGTATTCTACAGATATAAGCAATGCTTGTTGACACATTATTCTTGGCTGCATACGTATTCCCTTGCTGGCATAGCTTACACTGTTCTACTGTCTCTCTGGGCCAAATCCTGAGGTCTATTGTATGTAGAGATCCACGATTTCCTGTTTGTTTTCTATTTCTTTTCCCTCTAATGTAAGCAGTCCTCTCTCTTAGTATATAGCCTGGTGGTTGTGGACTGGAGCAAAGGCATACCCTCTATCTCTGTGGATGTGAATTTACTTGCCGGCTCCAAGTTTCAAGGCCTTGGTGAGGGCAAATAGCTCTACTTTCTGCATTGACATACTTGGGGGTAGGTGGCATTTGTGCTGTCCACCACAGCAGCACCTGCTTGTCTCTGACCTCCATGGAGAAAACTGCTCCCATTTGTAAACCAGGTAGTCTCAGCTTTTGACAGGGGTCAGTCATAGATCCGTCCTCCACCCATGAACTCCCTGTTTTGGCCAGTTAGTTGCTGCTGGTTGAGCAGGAAGTGTATCTGTGCCCCTGTCTTGGAGAGTAAGTCTCATCCCAACAGGGAGTAGGGACAGTTTGGTATGAACCTAAATGAATGGGATGCCTGGCCCATCCCTAGTCCCACTGTTCTTCAGGTAGTCCATGATTACATTTTGGTGCCAGTGGCCCCTTGCACCCAAGATCTTCTTTGGAAACAGGACCATTGTCTTGCAGGACAGAGTGTCAAACCCCTGTGTCCACCAAGAATTGAGTGGGTTTCCCCTCCACTCTCAGAGTTAACCTGGGTTTGGGGAGGAGCACCAAACCCTAATTCACATAATAATTTTCTTCACCCTAGACTAACACCTTTGCTGTTTGGGTGCGGTTTTCCCAAGGCCTGGGATTTTTCCACTCCTGGCTTCCATTTGTTGGGACGCTCTGGCACTCTCGGGCCCAGTGGCCTCTCTCCTGGCAATATGCACACTGGACATTTTCAAGGTTTATTTTTGTCACTCTTCTCTCCTTTCCCTAACTACTGTAGCCAAGATTCTCTTTAAATTCCTTTCCTGTTGATTTTCTTTTTACATACACTTTCTCAGTGCACCAAATCCCTCAACAACTTATCCTGCAGTCCCTCTAGCCTCTGAAGCTTTTTCCTGATAATGCTACTAGACTGGTCTATAAATGCCACAGTCACAGAAGCTTTGTGCTCCTCGATGCTGGGGTCATAGGATGTATGCCTCTATGAGTCACTCTAGAAAGACAGTAGGTGACTCATTTGATCCCTGTCTAATCTCATGTACCTTGGTCAAATTTGTGGGTCATTGTGCGGCCCCCTTGAGACCAGCCAGTGGAGCCTGGTGGTAGACCTTCAGGTACCCTTACCTTATGCTGTATTAATGTCACAATCAAGTCTAGTTGGGAAACCTGCTGTGAACTACAGTCTGGTCAAACGATGGTGCCCCTGTGTCTGAGGGGGCATTCTCTCTGGCTTCCTGCACTAAGATTTAACAGGGTGGATTCAGTCTGTCCAATGTTGTTAGTCCAAGTCCAAGAACACAGAACGGGATAACCAACACCAACAAACACAGAGAAAGACAATTAACACACAGTTTGCCCCTTCCACGGGCACAGTTACAGACAATTCATCCCGTCCATAGGCACGGAAACCAAGTTATAACAAGACTTAACTCCTGCTGATACTGCCTTGCTGTTTACAGATAGTTCGCCCGTTCCAAGAACAAAATAACCCAGTAACCAGAGTACTTGATCGACACATGCCTGGACCAAGTCTAGCAGGCTCCAAAAGGAGTGGAGCCCTTTGGGCTCCCTCCAGGGTCTCTGGAGCGTGCCCGCCCCCCCAATCCCCTGAAGTCACAGCATTAAGGCTTTCTTACTTTTTTGTGGGAAAGAGGGTAGATTTCTACAGCTCTGGTTGACCTGAAACTTACTATGTAGTCAAGGCTGGCCACCATCTCACAAAGATCTACCTGCCTCTGTTTCTCTGGTGCTGATATTAAAGGTGTGTGCCATCGTGTCTGTCTGAGACTACAAAACACCTGTCTCAAGCACAAAAGTTCTGTTTTAGGAGACCATTTGGGTATAACCTAAGATGGCCACAAGGGGGAGACCCAGCTACTTCCTTCCATGTTTAATTGGTATAAGTTCATTTTCAAGGAAACAAATTCTCGATCCCCCAGGACACACTGAGTAATGCAGGTTGATGTATAAGCCAGTGACAGGCTCACTCCATGGTATACTCAAAGTTTTTTTCTGTAGATACAATATAGAGAATGGCCAGAAACATCTAGAACAGTTCAGAGCAGAGAGATTGAATGTGGAATCAGGCTGGAATTGGCTATGAGGAATGGGGGACACGAAGACAAGATTACTTCAAGACAGAGGGGCAAGAGAGTGCAGAGCCACAACAGCAGTGTTCAAAGGAAATGAGGAGCCTTCAGAGGAGAGATTTACGTTAAAGGGCTGGGTAAGAAGAGCCAAGACACCAGCAGGGATTCTGAAATATGTAACAGCTGGTACTGGGAGTCTGGGGGACTGCATATGCTGTGATATACTGATAGACTCCGCAAATAATCATTTTCCCCTTCTCTCAGTGATAAGGAAATGGCTCCTTTGGCAGAGTGGAACCGCTTTAAAAGTTGCAGAAGAATACTGGCTTTTGTATAACTGCCAGAATCTGGGCTTGGGTTGAAACCCCTTGAGTAGACAATCTGAATGGTGCCCGGCGGCACTGAGGTCTCCTTGTAAGCTGCAGGGTCTCCTGTTCAACTGCGAAACTTCTTTCATTATTGTTGCTGTTTACACATTTCATCCATAAGCAACGTGTAAAGAGACTCTCCTAATTCCAAATAGTCCTCCCTATTATATAGTTCTCCCAGCTCCTGTCTGGGATACAAGAAGAACACAATTCAGTAGCCTCAAAATGCAGACAAACACTCTGAGCTGTGAATCTTATTAACAAAAGCCACAGTGAAGCACAGAATACCCACCAAGGGAGCCATATATGGATCCTCCAACATGAAAGGGATGGGAATGGTGAGAACTGGGATTCCACCACAGAGAGGCTGGAAAAATTGAAATTAACATAATGAAACCATTTGGCAGAGGAAGAGTGAGAACCTACACTAGGGAGTGAAGAAGACAAAAACGGGATAGCTAATATTTTTACTCTTATCCTCAAAGTGTAGCTAGGTCACAGAGGCCGATAGGGTCCTTTCTGATTAAACCACATGCCTTCTTGATAAAAGTTAAGCAAAAAGGGAAAACATATACACTGTCTAATCAGTCTTAAGTATAAGCTCCAGCTTTGGGTTTGAAGCTTGGGGACCTAGTGACATGCTCCTGTTAAGAGCCCAAAGAGAGAGACACATTCAGCACATTTGGGAAGGTTCTTAAGAAATGACCTTTCCCCAAACTCTCTGCCCACATTCATCAGAAATGTGGATCTGAACAATACGTGTAAGACACCCCTTTCCCACCCATCTTCCCTGCTTACTAAGTTCTCTGGAAAAAGCCATGGTGCCCTGAGCAGCCTGATAGCTCAAGTGGGATCTTTGCTCACCGTAATCAGACCTGTGGCTCCTGAACCAAACAGAACTGCAGATCTGGAACCATACAGCCCAAGGATAACAATCAGAAGCCCGACACACCAAGACCATTGAGGTTAACCGCTTCCTAATACCTAGTACAACAAAAATATCTAGGGACCAAAGCCATCCAGAAGGCTAAAGGTCCTCAGAAAGAACACAATTAACAAAAGTTAGGACAATATGACACCTCTAGAGCACAGCTACCATACTATACAGCAAACCCTGAATATCCTAACACAACTGAAGCACAAGACAATGACCTTAAATCAAATATTGTAAGGGTGATAGAGGCCTTTAAAGGAAAAGGAATAAATCCTGTATAGAAATACAGGAGACTACAATCAAACAGGTAGAGGTCTTTAAAGAGGAAACAAATAAATCACTGAAAGATATACAATTAAACAGGTAATGAAAATACATAAAACTCTGGAAGATCTAAAAGCAGAAATTGAAGTAGTAAAGAAAACACAAAGTGAGGAATACCTGGAGGTGTAAACTTAGGGAAGAGAACAGCAACAGCTGATATAAGTATGGCCAACAGAAGACAGGTGTGGAAGAGAGACCCTCAGGACTGGGAGAAAGAATCTCAGGCACTGATACAGCAGTCAAAAAAATGTAAATCCAAAAACTTCCTGACACAAAACATCCTGGAAATTTGGAATACCATGAAAAGTCCTAATACAAGAATAATAGGGATGATAGAAGGTGAAGTGTCCCAGATCCAAGGCCCAGACAATATTCTCAATAAAGTCATAACAGAAAACTTTCCCAAAGAAATAGATGACTATACACATACAAAAAGCTTATAGAACACCACTTAGACTGGACAAGAAAAGAAAATCTCCTTAGAATCTAATAATTAAAACACAAAATTTATAGAACAAAGATAAATATTAAAAGAAGCAAGAGAAAAATGTCAACAAACATACAAAGGCAGATACGTAAGAATTTTACCAGACTTTTCAACAGAAATGTAAAAGGTAGAAGTGTCTTGACAGACATCTTGCAACCTCTAAAACTCAGGAGTGACAACCCAGAGCTCTATAGCCAGTAAAACTCTCAGTTACCATTGAGAGAAAACAAGATAATCCAAGAGAATTCAAATTCAGATAATATCTATCCACAAATCTAGCTCTACAAAAAATACTAGAAGGAAAACTCCAACTCAAGGAGGATAACTACATCCAAGAAAACACAGGAAATATGTAATTCCATAACAGCACAAGAATGGGTAGCACACAAACACACACACACACACACACACACACACACCAATACCACTCTCTTATTTAGTGTTTTAATGCTGTGAACAGACAATGTGACAAAGGCAACTCTTGTAAGGACAACATTTAATTGGCGCTAGCTTACAGGTTGAGTTTCAGCACATTATCATCAAGGCAGGAACATGGCAACATTCAGGCAGGCATGGTGCAGGAGAAAATGAGAGTTCTACAACTTGATCTAAAAGCTGCTAACAGAATACTGGCCTCCAGGCAGCTAGGATGATGGTCTCACTGCCATCACCCACATCACCCACAAGTACTCCAACAGGGCCATGCCTACTCCAATGGGGCTACACCTTCTAATAGTTTTACCTCCTGAGATGAGCATATGCAAACAATCACAATCACCAAGATCAAAATAAAAGGAATTAACAATCATTGCTCATTAATATCTCTAAACATCAATGGACTCAATTCTCCAGTAAAAAGACATAGGCTAACAGAGTAGATGCAAAAATAGGATCTATCATTCTACTGAAAACAGGAAACACACTTAATCTGTAAAAAAAAAAAAAAAAAAAAAAGACATTACCCCCAGAGTAAAGGGCTGGAAAAAAGTTTTCCAAGGAATTGGACCAAAAAGAAAGCTGTGGTTGCCATCCTAATATCCATTAAAATAGACCTTCAATCAAAATTAGTCAAAAGAGACAAGGAAGAACTCTTCATAAACGTCAAAGAAAAAAATCTAGCAAGATGATATTTAAATTCTGAACATCTATGCCCCAAACACAAGCACACCCACATTTTAAAAGAAACATTGCAAAAGTTTCAATCTCACATCACTTCCCACCTAAAAAGAGTGAGAGAATTAAACAACCCACTCTCACCGATTGACAGGTCATCCTGACAAAAACTAAACAGAGACATAAGGAAACTAACAGACACTATAAATCAAATGAGCCTAACAAACATTTATAGGATATGACACCCAAACACAAAACAATATTATTTCTCCTCAGCACCTCAGAGATTGCTCTCCAAAATGAACCATACAATCACATGCAAAGCACACATCAACATATACAAGAAATTGAAATAACACCTTATATCTTATCAGACCACCATTGATTAAAGCTGGACTTCAACAACAGAAAACCTAGAAAGCCTAAACACACTTGGAAATTGACCAACTCAATGATCTTTGGGAAGGAAAGAAATAAAAAAGACTTTATAGAATTCAATGCAAATGAAGGCACAACATACCCAATTTTTTGTGATTTTTTTTATTTGATATATTTTTATTTACATTTCAAATAATTTCCCCTTTTCTGGCTCCCCACTCCCCAAAAGTTCCACAAGCCCTCTTCTATCCCCCTATTCCCCCATCTACCCCTTACCACTTCCCTGTTCTGGTATTCCCCTATACTGCTGCACTGAGTCTTTCCAGAACCAGGGGCCACTCTTCCGTTCTTCTTGGACATCATTTAATATGTGGATTATGTCTTGGGTATTCAAAGTTTCTAGGCTAATATCCACTTATCAGTGAGTGAATATCATGATTGATCTTTTGAGACTGCGTTGCCTCACTAAGTATGATGTTCTCCAACTCCACCCATTTGTCTAAGAATTTCATGAATTTGTTGTTTCTAATGGCCAAATAGTACTCCATTGTGTAAATATACCACATTTTTTGTATCCATTCCTCTGTTGAGGGAAATCTAGGTTCTTTCCAGATTCTGGCTACTACAAATAGGGCTGCTATGAACATAGTGGAACATGTGTCCTTATTACATGGTGGGGAATCCTCTGGGTATATGCCCAGGAGTGGTATAGCAGGGTCCTCTGGAAGTGTCATGCCCAGATTTCTGAGGAACCACCAGACTGATTTCCAAAGTGGTTGCACCATCTTGCAATCCTACCAGCAGTGGAGGAGTGTTCCTCTTTCTCCACATCCTCACCAATACCTGCTGTCTCCCGAGTTTTTAACCTTAGCCATTCTGACTGGTGTGAGGTGAAATCTCAGGGTTGTTTTGATTTGCATTTCCCTAATGATTAATGATGTTGAACATTTCTTAAGGTGCTTCTCACATGAAGAACTTCAGATGGCTGAGAAGCACCATACTCAAATTTATGGGACACAATGAAAGCAGTCCTAAGAGGACAGTTCATAGCACTAAGTGCCTCCATATCAAAAAAAAAGAAAGTTCTAATATCAGCAATTTAAAAGTACTCTTGAAATCTCTAGGGAAAAAAGAAGCAAGCATACCAAAGAGGAGTAGAAGGCAGGAAATTATCAAAATCAGTGATGAAATCAATCAGTTAGCAACAAAGAAAACAATGCAAAGAATCAACAAAACCAAGAGCTGGATAAACAACAAGATAAACACTTAGCTAAATTAAGCAAGAGACACAGAGACAGTATCCAAATAAACAAAGTCAGTAATGAAAAGAGAGACTTAACTACTGAAATTAAGGAAGTTCAAAGAATCATTACATCTTCCTTCAAATGTCTGTAGTTCACAAAATTGGAAAATCTTAATGAAGTGGATAATTTTCTAGACAGATAGCACTTACCAAAGATAAATAAAAATCATGGAATCTATTTAAATAGTACCATAACCCCTAAAGAAGTAGAATCATTCATTAAAGTTCTCCCAACCTATTAAAAATCCCCACAATTTCCAAGAAGAGCTAATTCCAATACTCAACCTATTCTGCAAAGTAGAAACAGAAGAAACACTGTCAAAGTCTTTCTGTCAGGCCAGTCTCTCTGATACGTAAGCCACACAGAGACTCAACAAAGAAAGAGAACTTAAGAACTATTTCTCATGTGAGCATTCATATAAAAATACTCAATAAAATATATGTACACTGAATCCAGAGCACATCAAAGACATCATTCATCATGAACAAGTAGGCTTCATCACAGGAATGCAAGACTGTTCAATAAACAAAAATCCATGAACTTTATCCACCATGTAAAAAAAACTGTAGAAAAAATGCACATGATTATTTCATTATACTCTTAAAAAGCCTTTGATGAAACCAACTCCTCTTCATGTTAAACATATTAGAGAAATCAGGGATATTGTGCACATACCTAAACATAATCAAATAAATACCCAACATCAAATTAAATGCAGAGAAATTTAAAGCAAACTGCACTAAAATCAGGGACAAGGCTGATCATTTTCTCCATATCTATTCAATATGGTAATAGCAGTTCTAGCTAGAGCAATAAGGCAACTAAAGGACATTAAAAGATACTAATTGGAAAAAAAGAAGTCAAAGTAACACTAACCACAGATGATATGATAGCATACATAAGCACTCCCAATAAATTCTACCAGAGAACTCCCACAGCTGATAAACACCTTCAGAAAGTGGCTGCAAACAGTTAGCTCAAAGAAATCAGTAGCCCTCCTTTATACAAATAATAAACAGGCAAAGAAATTAGAGAAACTGCACTCTTTATAATACCAACAAATAATGCAAAATATCTTGCTGTAACTCGAACCAAGCAAGTGAGAGATCTATATGACAAGAACTTCAAGTCCCTGAAGAAACAAATTGAAGGAGATATTAGATGAAAGATTTTCCATGCTCCTGGATAGGTAGCATTAACATAGTGAAATGGCATCTTATCAAAAGCAATCTAGGGATTCAATGCAATCCCCATTAAAACTACAACACATTTTTTATAGACCTTGGAAAAACAATTGTCAATTTCATATGGAAAAACAAAATACCCAGGATAGCCAAAACAATCATGAATAATAGAGCAATGTCAGGAGGAATAACCATTCCTGACCTTAAGTTCTACTACAGAGCAATAGTGAAACAAATGCATGTTATCTGTACAGAAACAGACTTGTTGATCAATGGAATAAAGCGAAGATCCAGAAATAAACCTACACAACTATGGACACTTGATTTTTGATACAGAAGTCAAAACCATAAAATGGAAAAAAAAAACTTCAACAAATGGTGCTCGTGTAACTGGAGGTAGAAAAATTAAAATAGATCCATACTTATCACCCCATAAAAAACTCAAGTCCAAGTTTATGAAGGGCCCAAACTAAACCTGGACACTATATCCCATAGAATAGGAAGAAAGAAATAGCTTTGGAAACACTGGTAAAAAGAGAATTTCCTGAAAAAATTATCCATGACTCAGGCTCTAAGATCAGCAGTTATTAAATGGGACTTCATAAAACTCAAAAGTTTTTGTCAGGCAAAGGACGCTGTCGATAGGACAAATCCACATTCCCCAAAATTGTGAAAGTCCCTTCACCAACCTTAAATCTGACAGAGGGCAAATATTCAAATTGGAATTAGACACCAACAACACATATAACCCAATTTAAAAAGAGGCACAGAACTGAACAGAGATTTCTCAGCAGAGCAATCTCCAATGACTGAGAAGCACTTAAAGAAATGTTCAAAACCCTTACTCATCAGAGAAATGCAAGTCAAAACAACTCTGGGGTTCCATTTTATAGCCATCAGAGTGACTAAGATAAAAAATTCAGGAGATAGCATATCAGGGGATAGCAAGGTTGTGAAGCAAGGAGAACACTCCTTCATTGCTGGTGGGATGGCAAACTTGTATAACCACTCTGGAAATCAATTTGGTGGTTTCTCAGAAAACACGGAATAGTTCTACATCATGGCCCAGCTCATGACATATTTCTTTCAGTGCTTTATGTTGATTGAATACCACCAGTTGTGTGCTGAAATTTGTTTAAATAGTTGCACTGGAAAGAAATTCTTTCCCAAAGTATACTTAATGCAAACACAATGATCAAGGTTATTTTGCTCTAAATAAATCATACAGGCAGAACAATTTGTATGATTGTAAAAATCATCTGTGCTGTTTTCTTCTCACATCATAATTCATGAAGATGCAGCAACCATGTGTACAACATTCCTCAATGCAACGTTTGCCCAGTATGTAACATGCTGGCTGTGATAATAAGTGTTTTAGAAAGCTAACTATGTTAATTTAACAAAAAACCACATGCATTCAACATTGACTGCAGCAAGGCATAAATAACATTCATTCCCTTATAAATTCTTAACTAAGATCCTATGTTTGAATTAGGAGGATGCTGATACCCTCATGGTAGGCAAGGCAAAAGTGAGTCTCTCAGTGTTTGGTGATAGGATGTAATCAGGAAAGGTTGCTCCTAGTCAACTGGCAGCACTACTTAAAAAGTGTTGGAGACCCCAGTGAACATAATGGTGAGTTGTGGATGGGATTCAAAATGAGGGCATGTGGCAGAATTCATTAAATTGTAAGAGATTCCTCATAAGAGACTTGAATCCCTTAGAAATTTACCATCCTACTTTAAGGTTCACACCTTCCACCAAGGCAGACTAGCAGCATTTGTTTCTCTAAAGACCCCATAGTCTGATAGACTGAAGGCCTCCCAGATCTTAACAGCCAAGGACACAGGAAAGTGATCCTGCCAAACACCGCAGTAGCTAGTAACCTCAAAGATCCCAGCAAATTTGTGACCCATCTGTACCCTCACCCCCACAAACTGTGTGATCCCCACCCACTTTAAGGCCTACACCTTCTGTCTGGAAAGTTCATAAGTGAGTTTGCTTCTCTAAAGACACCATGGTCAGATGACCTCCACAGAGGTCTACTACAGGCAGGGACACAGGTAAGGGACACCTCTCAAATAGCCACAGTAGCTAGAAACTACTAGCTGAGGATCCCAGTAGAATTGGAACCAATTCCCACCCCCCATCCTCTTCATGAGCAAACGCCACCCAATTTCAGACTTTCACCTTCTACCTGGTCATACCATCAGCTTTTCTGCTCCTCTTAAGGCCCCACAGTCTGAAGGCCTCCCAGGAGGTTTGCTACAGCCACAGCCACAGCCACAGCCACAGCCACAGCTATAAGAGACCTGCAGCAACCCAGGGATACATGTGGTATGCTTCACACAGAGACACCCAGGCCAGTTAACAACAGAGATAATCAGATGGCAAGAGGCAAGCACAAGACCATATACAACATAAGCCATTAAACTTTGGCACCATCAGAACCCTGTCTTCCCACCACACCAAGCCCTGGATACACCAACACACCTGAAAATTAGGATCCTGACCTAAAATTTTATCTAATGAAGATAATAGAGTCCTTTAAGGAGGATGTAAATGACTAACTGAAAGAAAGACAGGAAAACAGGTAGAAGCCCTTAAAGAGGAAACAAATCCCTTAAAGAAAGAAATATAGGAAAACACAATCAAACAGATGAAGGAATTGAACGAGTGGTCCTATATCTAAATATGGAAGTAGAAATGCTAAAGAAAACAAAAACAGAAGTAACCCTGGAAATGGAAAGTCTAGGAAAGAGGTCAGGGACTATAGATACAACCATCAACAACAGAATATAAGGGATAAAAGAGAGAATCTAAGGTTTAGAAGATACCTTAGAAGATATCGACACAACAGTCAAAGAAATTGAAAATAAAAAAAAACTCCTAAACCAAAGTATCCAGGAAAGCCAGGAAAATGAAAAGACCAAACCTAAGAATAATAGGAATAGAAGAGAGCACAGATTCTTAGCTCAAAGTACCCTGAAATGTCTTCAACAAAATCATAGAAGAAAACTTGCCCAGCCTAAAAAGAAAGAGATGGCCATAAATGTGCCAGAAGTCTATAGAACACCAAATACAGTGGACCAGAAAAGAAAACCCTCTTGTCTCATTTTAATCAAACACTAAATGCAGAGAACAAAGAAATAATATTAAAAGCTATGAGAGAAAAAGGGAAAGTTATATATAAGGCCAGACCTATCAGAATTACACCAGACTTCTCAATAGACACATAATAGACCAGGAGAGTCTGAAGAAAGTTCATTCAAACCCTTACAGAACACAAATGGCAATCCAGATTACTATTCCCTGCAAAACTCTCAATCATCATTCATGGAGAAAGCAAAATATTCCATGACAAAACCAAATTTAAACAGTATCTACCTAACAATCTGGCCCTACAGAGTATTCTAGAAGCAAAACTTCAACACAAGGAGAGTACTTACACCAAGTGGGGGGGAAAGTTGTTAATCATCTCACAACAAAACCAAAGGAGAGAATCACTTATACATAATGCCACCACCAACAACAAACATAACAGGAACTAACAATCATCCGTCTCTAGTATCTCTCAATATCAACAGACTAAATTCTCCAATAGAAAAACATAAGCTAAAAGACTGTATACACAGGACAATCCAGCATGTTACTGCATAAAAGAAACACAACTCAATGACCAAAACACTACCTCTGTGTTATAAGCTGGAAAAACTTCTTCCAAGCAAATGGTCCTAAGAAACAAGCAGCAGTTGACATCCTAACATCCAATAAAATATACTTTCTACTAAAAGTTATCAAGCAAGATGGAGAAGAAGAACACTTCATATTCATCAAGGGAAAAACCCACAAAGAGAAAATTTCAATCCTAAATGTATGTGCCTCAAATGTAAAGGCATCCACATTCATAAAAGAAACTTTACTGAAGTTCAAAACATAATAGTAGAATACTATTTCATAATAGTATTCATAATAGTAGAATATATTGAATACTAAGTTCAAACAATAATAGTAGAAGACTTCGACACCTCACTCTCACCAATGGATAGATCACTGAAACAGAGACACATCGAACCTAATGGAATATATATATATATCCCTCTAAAGCAAAAGACAAAAGAATATGCCTTCTTCTCAACACTTCATGGTACCTTTTCCAGATTAAAGCCTATAATTATTCGCAAAACAAGCTTCAACAGATACAAGAAGATTAAATTAATCCCATGCATGCTATCAGATCACCATGGATTAAGGCTAGACTTCAATAACAACAAAAACAACAGAAAACCCACATATCCACAGAAACTGAACAATTCTCTATTCAAAAAAATCGGTCAGGGAAGAAATAAAGAAAGAAATTAAGTACTTTCTAGAATTCAACAAAATTGAAGGCACAACATACCCAAATGTATAGGACACAATGAAAACAGTTCTAACAGTTCATAGCACCAAGTGATTCTGTAAAGAAATGAGAGGGATCCTACACTAACAACAGCACACCTGAAAGCCCTAGAACATAATGAAGCAAACTCACACAAGAGGAGAATAAGGCAGGAAATAGTCAAACTCAGGGCAGAAATCAACCAAATAGAAACAAAGAGAACAATACAAGGAATCAATAAAACCAAAAGCTTGTTCTTTGAGCAAATCAACAAGATTTTCTCAAACCTGTAGTCAAACTAACTAAAGGGCACAGAGAGAGTATTCAAATTTACAAAATCAGAAATAAAAAGGGAGACATAACAACAAAAGCTAAGGATATTTGAAAAAAATCATCAGAGCCTACTACAAAAGCCTTGACTCAACAAAACTGGAAAATCTAGAAGAAATAGATGATTTTTCTAGACAGATAATACGTACCAAAGTTAAATCAAGAACAGGTAAACTATCTAAACAGGCCTTTATTCCCTAAGGAAATAGGAGAAGTCATTAAAACCTTCCAACCAAAAAAAGCCCATGGCTAGATGGCTTAAGTGCAGAATTCTACCAGACCTTCAAAGAAGAGCTAATACCAACACTCACTAAACTATTCCATAAAATAGAAACAGAAGGATCACGACCAGATTCATTCTATGATAGCAAAAATTACCTTGATACCTAAACCACTCAGAGACATAACAAAGAAAGAAAATATTAGACCAATTTAGCTTATGAATATTGATCCAAAATATTCAATAAAATTCTAGGAAACTAGAATTAGTTTCCTAGAATTAGTTGGATCTTTGTGTGGTTTTGGTATCAGCGTAATAGTGGCTTCGAAGAAGGAGTTGGGTAGTGTTCCTTCTGTTTCTATTTGGTGGAAAGGTGTGAAGAGTATTGGTGTTAAGTCTTCTTTGAAGGTCTGATAGAATTCTGCACTGAAATCATCTGGTCCTGTGCTTTTTTTGGTCGGAAGCCTATCTATGACCCCTTTTATTTCTTTAGGGGTAATGGGTCTGTTTAGATGGTCTATTTGTTCCTGGTTTAATTTTGGTAATTGGTATCTGTCTAAGAAAATGTCCATTTCCTCCAGATTCTCCAGTTGTGTTGAGTACATGTTTTTGTAGTAGGATCTGATGATTTTTTGAATTTCCTCGGTTTCTGTTGTAATATCTCCGTTTTCATTTCTAATTTTGTTAATTTGGATACTTTCTCTGTGCTCTTTGGTTAGTCTGGCTAAGGGTTTAATCTATCTTGTTGATTTTTTCAAAGAACCAGCTTTTGGTTTTGTTGATTCTTTGTATGGTTCTCTTGGTTTCTACTTGATTGATTTCAGCCCTGAGTTTGATGATTTCCTGTCTTCTTCTCCTCCTGGGTGAATTAGCTTCTTCTTGTTCCAGGGCTTTCAGTTGTTCTGTTAATCTTCTAGTGTATGCTCTCTCGAATTTCTTTTTCGAGACACTCAAAGCTATGAGTTTTCCTCTTAGCACTGCTTTCATTGTGTCCCATAGATTTGTGTATGTTGGGCCTTCATTTTCATTAAATTCTAAGAAATCTTTGATTTCTTTCTTTATTTCTTCTTTGACCAAGGTATCATTGAGTAGAGTATTGTTCAGTTTCCATGTGTATGTGGTCTTTCTGTTGTTTTTACTGTTATTAAAGACCACTTTTACTCCATAGTGATCTGATAGGAGGCATGGGATTATTTCAATCTTCTTATATTTGTTGAGGTCTGTCTTGTGATCAACTATATGATCTATTTTGGAGAAGGTACCATGAGGTGCTGAGAAAAAGGTATATTCTTTTGCTTTGGGATGAAAAGTTTATTATATATCTGTTAACTCCAATTGGTTCAAAGCTTCAATTAGTTTCACTGTCTCCCTGTTTAGTTTCTGTTTTCCTGATCAGTCCATTGGTGAGAGTGGAGTGTTGAAGTCACCCACAATTATTGTGTTAGGTGCAATGTGTACTTTGAGCTTTAGTAAAGTTTCTTTTATGAATGAGGGCACCCTTGTATTTGGAGCATAGATGTTCAGGATTGAGAGTCCTTCTTGTTGGATTTTTCCTTTGACCAGCAAGTAGTGACCTTCCATGTCTCTTTTGATGACATTAGGTTGAAGGTCAATTTTCTCTGAAATTACAATGGCAACTCCAGCTTGTTTCCTGGGACCATTTGCTTGTAGAATTATCTTCCAGCCTTTTACTCTAAGGTAGTTTTTGTCTTTGACACCGAGGTGTGTTTCCTGTATGCAGCAAAATGTAGGGTACTGTTTATGTAACCAGTCTGTTAGTCTATGTCTTTTTATTGGGGAATTGAGTCCATTGAAGTTAAGAGGTATCAAGGAGTAGTGGTGATTGCTTCCTATCATTTTTTATTTTAATTTTATACTGGTTATCTTCTTTGGGTTTGATGAAAGAAGCTTAATATCCTGCTTTTTCCAGGGTATAGTTTCCCTCATTGTAATGGTGTTTTCCCCCTATTATCCTTTGTAGGACTGGGTTTGTAGAAATATATTGTGTAAATTTGGTTTCATCATAGAATATCTTGTTTTCTCCATCTATACTAATTGAGAGTTTCTCTGGGTATAGTAGTCTCAGCTTGCATTTGTGTTCTCTTTGAGTCTGCATGAGCTCTGCCCAGGATCTTCTAGCTTTCATGGTCTCTGGTGAGAAATCTGGTGTAATTCTGATAGGTCTTCCTTTATATGTTACTTGCCCTTTTTCTCTTACTGCCCTAAGTATTCTTTCTTTGTTTAGTACATTTGGGGTTTTGATTATTATGTGACAGGAGGTATTTCTGTTCTGGTCCAGTCTGTTTGGAGTTCTGTAGGCTTCTTGTATATTCATGGGCATCTCTCTCTTTAGGTTAGGGAAGTTTTCTTCCACAATTTTGTTGAAGATATTTGCTGGCCCTTTAAATTGTAAATCTTCACTCTCATCAATGCCTATAATCCTTAGATTTGGCTTTCTCATTGTGTCCTGGATTTCCTGGATGTTTTGGGTTACAAGCTTTTTGCATTTTGCATTTTCTTTAACTGTTGAGTCCATGGTTTCTATGGTATCTTTGGCATCTGAGATTCTTTCTTCTATCTCTTGTATTCTGTTGTTGATATTTGCGTCTATGGTTCCTGATTTCTTCCTAAGGTTTTCTATCTCCAAAGTTGTCTCCCTTTGTGCTTTCTTAGTTGTTTCTACTTCTGTTTTTAGATCCTGGAAGTTTTTGCTCAGTTCTGTCATTTATTTTTTTGTGTTTTCTTCTAATTCTTTAAGAGATTTTTGTGTTTCCTCTTTCATGACTTCTGCCTGTTAATCAAAGTTCTCCTGTATTTCTTTAAGTGATTTTTGTGTTTCCTCCTTATTGGCTTTTGTATTCTCCTGAATTTCTTTCAATGATTTTTGTGTTTCCCTTGTAAGGGCTTCTAATTTTTGATCCATTTTCTCCTGAATTTCTTTAAGTATGTCCTTAATGTGTTCTGTACCAGCATCATGAGCAGCAATCTTAAATACAAATCTTGTTTTTCTGGTGTGTTGGGGTATCCAGGACTTGCTATTGTTGGAGAATTGGGTTCAGATGCTGCCATAATGCCTTGGTTTCTGTTAGTAATGCTCCTACGTTTGCCTTTAGCCATCTAGTTCTCCCAGGTGTTAGATGGTCTTATTGTCACTGGCTGGTGCTTCAACCTACTGTGGATCTTTAAGGTTATCTCTGCAACACTGGATGACTGGGTTTCCTCTGGCACAGATTACTGATATGCTGCTTTCCTCTTTTGTGCCATTGGAGCCCTTCTCAGTCTTGCCTCAAGCAATGTTATACTTAGGTTGTCAAGGTGAACCAGGTGTTCTCTGTCTGCTCTATTATGGAGCGAAGATGTTGTGGTGGGGGTCACTCCCTCTGTTGATTCTCACATAGGACACAGGTCCTGTGATGGACTGGCCTGCAGATGAACCGCCTATGTGCTCAGTTCCTGAGTGCATGCAGACCCCTGGCGGTTTGCACCACCAGAGATCTAAAGCTCAGGATGATACAGTACCTAGTGACCCTTTTCTGTCCTGGCAGGCAGCGAGTATGGCTGCGGGGCTTCTCTCCTTCCTCAGCTCTCTGGGCAGGACACAGGCCCTGTGCCCAGCAGGGTGGCAGACAAACCCGCCTATGTGCTCAGTTCCTGAGTGCAGGCAGACCCCTGGCAGTTTGCATCATCAGAGATCTAAAGCTCAGGGTGATACAGTACCTAGTGATCCTTTTCTGTCCCGGCAGGCAGAGAGCATAGCCACTGCGCCCAGCGGGCTGGCTGACAAACCCGCCTATGTGCTCAGTTCCTGAGTGCAGGCAGACCCCTGGCAGTTTGCACCACCAGAGATCTAAAGCTCAGGGTGATACAGTACCTAGTGATCCTTTTCTGTCCCTGCAGGCAGCAAATATGGCCTCGGGGCTTCTCTTCTTCTGCAGCTCCCTGGGCAAGACATGGGCCCCAAGCCGGGCGGGCTGGCCGATAAACCGCCTATGTGCTCATTTCCTGAGTTCAGGCAGACCCCTGGCGGTTTGCATCACCAGAGATCTAAAGCTCAGGGTAATACAATACCTAGTGACCCTTTTCTGTCCCAGCAGGCAGCGAGTATGGCCATGGGGCTTCTCTCCTTCTGCCATAAAATTTTGTTTTACAGATTTCATTGGGGCCACTGAAGCACTAGTTTCATCCATTTGCCTGCAAAATTCAGGATGTTCTTTCTTCATAGCTGAGTAGTATTCCATTATGTAGCTGTACCTCATTTTCTGTATCAATTCTTTTGTCCTAGGGCATCTGTGTTGTTTCAAGCTTCTAGCTATCACAAAGAAGACTGTTATGAACATAGTGGAACATGTGCCCCTGTGGCATGGTGGGGTGATGTCTGCAATTATAATTTGTTTTGTCTGTGGTATGTTTTATGTTACCAATAGAAAGGTAAATATTCAGAAGAGTTCCATGAAAGATCAGAATACAGAAAACCATCCCTTCCAACTATAGAAATTAGGGAGGAATATTTTTCAAACTATCTCTAGAGCTGTATGATCTGTCTCATGGCTTTACATTTAGGGGTAATCCCAAGATTGACAATTATAGACTTAACTGAAAAAGCAACCCTTTTAAGAACATTCTCCTTGGTCTGGGCCAGTGTGCTGCGCACACCTTGCGTGCAAACTCTGCAGCCACTCCCACAACACCCAGAGGAAGCTCCACTGCCAGTCACTCCTACTCACCCAGGATCTCAGGAGCTCGGTCACACCAGGCTCTCACGGTCCCAGAGGCAGCTTGACCCCCAGGAGCTCGGACACACCCAGAATCACAGGATCACAGGATCATAGGATCTCAGTGACAGCTTGACTCTGAGGAGTTCTAACACAACTAGAATCACAGGAAGGACAGAGTCCAGTCAGATATAGCAAGGGCAGGTAGCGCTAGAGATAATCAGATGGCAGGAGGCAAGCATAAGAACATAAGCAACAAAAACCAAGGTTAGTTGACATCATCAGAATCCAATTTGTCCATCATAGCAAGTCCTGGATATACCATTACACTAGAAAAGCAAAATTCAGATCTAAAATCACTTCTCATGATTATGATAGAGGACTTTAAGGAGGACATAAATAACTCCCTTAAAGAAATACAGGTGAGCGGCGAGTTTTTTCGGCGGCGGCGGCGGCGGTGGCAGCAGCAGCAGTGCAGCAGTGGCTGGTCCAGCTGAAGGGCCATCAGCAGTGGAACCAAGGCGACACAGGGTCCAGTTAGGCCCTGTGCCCACGACCACTGACCTTCGCTGACCAGCCGGGCTACAAGCAGCTGCGGTTTTGCGGCGCCTTTCACTGCACCGAAGCCACTTCAGAACTCGGCCTCCCGCCAGTCAGGAGAGGCTCACCTCCATCTTGGTTTCGGACTCCAGAAAGATCAGACAGACTGAGGTACACAAATATAATCCGATGCCAACACTGCGGGGGTCTGAGCCCGACGGGGGTTGGCCTGAACCCAGGCCCTGGGCTGTTCGGGGGGCCATCGGGGTGCCAACCCAGCCAGGAGGTTTTTTGCCCTGGCCTGCGCGCATGCCGCCATTTTAACTACAGGACGACAGAGAGCTCTGGCGGGCAGAGCTGTAACAGGCATAGCCTGAGGCTAACAAAGCGGGGGTCTAGGCACCAAAAGGCCCAGGACTGACCCCAAGAACTGGGCGGCTTGGTGGGCCATCTGTGTGTCAACCCGCCCAGGAGGTTGTTAGCACAGCAGACTCTCCCGGCCCTTTCAGGGAGCGCGAGCATGCATGCTCGCCATCCTGGTCACCTGGCAGACCCAATTAACAGTCATAGCCCTAGGGGAACTTTGCTCGGACCTTGGCCTCCCAGGCTTTTGCCTGGACTCAGGGCCTGGGCAGCCAGGCTAACCTAGTGTGCACCAGCCCGGTTGGGGGATCGGCTGCGCAGCGGAGTGATCAGAACACAGGTAGGTCCTGGCAGCATACACCTTCGGCGCTCCCTGGGGGTGGACACGGGTTGCATCTGGTCCACAGACACAATCCGGGGCAAGGCCTCAGGCGGGAGCCCTCAGCTCAACTCTCTCCTCTTCCGGATCCAGATCAGCCTGGGCGGCGGCACCACATCTCCAGGTCCTGCAAGAGGCTAGAGGGACTGCCGGGCGGCCAGCTGGGAGAAGTCGGTGTGCTCCGGTGAATCCAGCGGGCCCCAGCGGGAACCTTCGGGTGCCTGCTTCTGGATCTGAAAAGCCTGGGCAGCAGCACCCTGTCTACAGGCAGTGCAGGAGGTAAGCTGTGCACCAGAGGCCAACTGGGAAGGTGCAGCTTGCACTGGTGAGTCCAGCACTGACAAGACCGGCTAACACCAGTGAGAACTAGATGGCAAAAGGCAAACGCAGGAACGTCACTAACAGAAATCAAGGCAATATGGCAACATCTGAACCCAATTCTCCTCTACCAACATGTCCTGGATACCCCATCACACCAGTTAAACAAGATTTGGATTTAAAATCACTGGTCATGATGCTGGTACAGGAACACATGAAGGACATACTTAAAGAAATTCAGGAGAAAATGGATCAAAAGTTAGAAGCCCTTGCAAGGGAAACACAAAAATCATTGAAAGAAATCCAGGAGAATACAAAAGCCAACAATGAGGAAATGCAAAAAACACTTAAAGAAATACAGGAGAACTTTGGTCAACAGGCTGAGGTCATGAAAGAGGAAACACAAAAATCTCTTATAGAATTACAGGAAAGCACAAACAAGCAAGTGAAGGAGCTAAGCAAAACCATCCAGGATCTAAAATCAGAAGTAGAAACAACTAAGAAAACTCAAAGGGAGACAACTTTGGAGATAGAAAGCCTTGGGAAGAAATCAGGGGACAGAGATGCAAATATCAACAACAGAATACAAGAGATAGAAGAAAGAATCTCAGATGCTGAAGATTCCATAGAAACCATGGACTCAACAGTTAAAGAAAATGCAAAATGCAAAAAGCTTGTAACCTGCAGGGAGCCATCCTCAGAACTCAGTGCCAAGAACTCTCCATACCAGGAGCCATCACCACCTGGCTCTCAATGTCAGGAGACTTCGATACCAGGAGTCATTCTCACTTAGATCTCCATGCCAGGAACTATTCCTACATAAATCTCAAAACCCCCTCCTTTTGACGTTCATCTGTAGATAGGTTACTGTAGCAACCCCTTTCCACTTCACCACCTCATGACCCCCCTTTTATCATGCCAACATTCCAACAGCAATAACTAGCTTTACCAGAAATTATGAGAAACTGTTTCTTAGAAATGATGCCAACCCCCTGAGATTGTTCCCCCCTTTACCCCTCCCAAACCTTGTATGATTCCCTTTATATTGACTTGTCTGAAAATTAAAGTTTGACAGCTTGATCAGAACTAGACAGGCTGTCCTGCCTCTCTCTTGTCTTGTCGCCCCATCGCCTTTCCTCTAGGTGGCTTAAAGGAACCCTGTTGACTGTCCTGCGGGTCGGGACAGTAACCCAAAATATCCAGGAAATCCAGAACACAATGAGAAGACCAAACCTAAGGATTATATGCATAGATGAGAGTGAAGATTTACAACTTAAAGGGCCAGCAATTATCTTCAATAAAATTATGGAAGAAAACTTCCCTAACCTAAAGAGAGAGATGCTCATGAATATACAAGAAGCCTACAGAACTCCAAACAGACTGGACCAGAACAGAAATACTTCCTGTCACATAATAATCAAAACACCAAATGTTCTAAACAAAGAAAGAATATTAAAGGCAGTAAGAGAAAAAGGCCAAGTAACATATAAAGGAAGACCTATCAGAACCACAGCAGACTTTTCACCTGAGACTATGAAGGCTAGAAGGTCCTGGGCAGATCTCATGCAGACTCTAAGAGAACACAAATGCCAACCAAAACTACTATATCCAGCAAAACTCTCAATCACCGTAGATGGAGAAACTAAGATATTTCATGACAAAAGCCAGTTTACCCAATATCTATCCACAAACCCAGCCCTACAAAGAATAATAGGAGGAAAACACCAATACAAGGAGGGAAACTTCACCCTGGAAAAAGCAAGATAGTAACCTTTCATCAAACCCAAAAGAAGTTAAGCAATCAAATTTAAAAAATAACGTCAAAAATGATAGGAAGTAACAATCACTATTCCTTAATATCTCTTAACATCAATGGACTTAATGCCCCAATAAAAAGACACAGACTAACTGACTGGATACGTAAACAGGACCCTACATTTTGCTGCTTACAGGAAACACACCTCAGGGTCAAAGACAAACACTACCTTAGAGTAAAAGGCTGGAAGACAATTTTACAAGCAAATGGTCTCAGGAAACAAGCTGGAGTAGCCATTTTAATATCAGATAAAATTGACTTTCAACCCAAAGTCATCAAAAGAGACTCTGAGGGACACTTGTTGCTGGTCAAAGGAAAAATACAACAAGAAGTACTCTCAATCCTGAATATCTATGCTCCAAATGCAAGGGCACCCTCTTTCGTAAAAGAAACTTTATTAAAACTCAAAGCACACATTGCACCTAACACAATAATCGTGGGTGACTTCAACACTGCACTTTCCTCAATGGACCGATCAGGAAAACAGAAACTAAACAGGGACACAATGAAACTAATTGAAGCTTTAGACCAATTAGATTTAACAGATATATATAGAACATTCTATCCTAAAACAAAAGAATATACCTTTTTCTCAGCACCTCATGGCACCTTCTCCAAAATCGACCATATAATTAGTCACAAGACAGACCTCAACAAATATAAGATCGAACTAATCCCATGCCTCCTATCAGATCACTATGGAGTAAAAGTGGTCTTCAATAGCAACAAAAACAACAGAAAACCCACATACACGTGGAAACTGAACAATATTCTACTCAATGATACCTTGGTCAAGGAAGAAATAAAGAAAGAAATTAAAGACTTTTTAGAACACAATGAAAATGAAAACACAACATACCCAAATCTATGAGACACAAAGAAAGCAGTGCTAAGAGGAAAACTCATAGCCCTGAGTGCCTCCAAAAAGAAAATGGAGAGAGCATACATTACCAGCTTAATGACACACCTGAAAGCCCTGGAACAAAAAGAAGCTATTTCACCCAGAAGGAGTAGAAGGCAGGAAATCATCAAACTCAGGGCCGAAATCAATCAAGTAGAAACAAAGAGAACCATACAAAGAATCAACAAAACCAGGAGCTGGTTCTTTGAGAAAATCAACAAGATAGATAAACCCTTAGCCAGACTGACCAAAGGGCCCAGAGAAAGTATCCAAATTAACAAACTTAGAAATGAAAAGGGAGATATAACAACGGAAACTGAAGAAATCCAAAAAATCATCAGATCCTACTACAAGAGACTGTACTCAACACAACTGGAGAATCTGGAGGAAATGGACAATTTCCTTGACAGATACCAAATACCAAAATTAAATCAGGACCAACTAGACCATCTAAACAGTCCATAATGCCTAAAGAAATAGAAGGAGTCATAGAAAGTCTTCCAACCAAAAAAAGCACAGGACCAGATGGTTTCAGTGCAGAATTCTATCAGACCTTCAAAGAAGAGTTAACACCAATACTCTTCAAACTATTCCACAAAATAGAAACAGGAGGAATATTACCCAATTCCTTCTACGAAGCCACAATTACGCTGATACCAAAGCCACACAAAGATCCAACAAAGAAAGCGAACTTCAGACCAATTTCCCTTATGAACATCGGTGCAAAAATACTCAATAAAATTCTTGCCAACCGAATCCAAGAACACATCAAAACGATCATCCACCATGATCAAGTAGGCTTTATCCCGGGAATGCAGGGTTGGTTCAATATACGGAAATCCATCAATGCAATCCACTACATAAACAAACTCAAAGAACAAAACCACATGGTCATTTCATTGGATGCTGAAAAGGCATTTGACAAAATTCAGCATCCTTTCATGCTTAAAGTCTTGGAGAGAACAGGAATTCAAGGCCCATACCTAAACATAGTAAAAGCAATATACAGCAAACTGGTAGCCAGCATCAAACTAAATGGAGAGAAACTTGAAGCAATCCCACTGAAATCAGGGACCAGACAAGGCTGCCCCCTTTCTCCTTATCTCAATATTGTACTTGAGGTACTAGCTTGGGCAATTCGACAACATAAGGAGGTCAAAGGGATACAAATTGGAAAGGAAGAAGTCAAACTATCATTATTTGCAGACGACATGATAGTCTACCTAAGTGACCCAAAAAACTCCACTAGAGAGCTCCTACAGCTGATAAACAACTTCAGCAAAGTGGCAGGTTATAAAATCAACACAAGCAAATCAGTGGCCTTCCTATACTCAAAGGATAAGCAGGCTGAGAAAGAAATTAGGGAAATGACCCCCTTCACAATAGCCACAAACAGTATAAAGTATCTTGGGGTGACTCTTACCAAACATGTGAAAGATCTGTATGACAAGAACTTCAAGACTCTGAAGAAGGAAATAGAAGAAGACCTCAAAAAATGGGAAAACCTCCCATGCTCATGGATAGGTAGAATCAATATAGTTAAAATGGCCATTTTGCCAAAAGCAATATACAGATTCAATGCAATACCCATCAAAATCCCAACTTAATTCTTCACAGAGTTAGAAAGAGCAATTATCAAATTCATCTGGAACAACAGAAAACCCAGGATAGCTAAAACTATTCTCAACAACAAAAGAAAACCTGGGGGAATCAGTATCCCTGACCTCAAGCAATACTACAGAGCAATAGTGTTAAAAACTGCATGCTATTGGTGCAGTGACAGGCAGGAGGATCAATGGAACAGGATTGAAGATCCAGAAATGAACCCACACACCTATGGCCACTTGATCCTCAACAAAGAGGCTGAAAACATCCAATGGAAAAAAGATAGCCTTTTCAACAAATGGTGCTGGTTCAACTGGAGGTCAGCATGCAGAAGAATGCGAATTGATCCATCCTTGTCTCCTTGTACTAAGCTCAAATCCAAATGGATCAAGGACCTCCACATAAAGCCAGACACTCTGAAGTTAATAGAAAAGAAACTGGGGAAGACCCTTGAGGACATCGGTACAGGGAGGAAGTTTCTGAATAGAACACCAATAGCGTATACTCTAAGAGCAAGAATTGACAAATGGGACCTCATAAAATTACAAAGTTTCTGTAAGTCAAAGGACACCATCAAGAGGACAAATCGGCAACCAACAAATTGGGAAAAGATCTTCACCAATCCTACATCAGACAGAGGGCTAATATCCAATATATATAAAGAACTCAAAGAAGTTAGACTCCAGAAAACCAAACAACCCTATTAAAAATGGGGTACAGAGTTAAACAAAAGAATTCTCACTTGAAGAACATCAGATGGCGGAGAAGCATCTTAAAAAATGTTCAACTTCATTAGTCATTAGGGAAATGCAAATCAAAACAACCCTGAGATTTCACTTTACACCAGTCAGAATGGCTAAGATAAAAAATTCAGGAGTCAGCAGGTGTTGGAGAGGGTGTGGAGAAAGAGGAACACTCTTCCACTGCTGGTGGGGTTGCAAATTGGTACAACCACTCTGGAAATCAATCTGGGGGTTCCTCTGAAAACTGGGCACCTCACTTCCAGAAGATCCTGCTATACCACTCCTGGGCATATACCCAGAGGATTCCCCACCATGTAATAAGGATACATGTTCTACTATGTTCATAGCAGCCCTATTTATAATTGCCAGATGCTGGAAAGAACCCAGGTATCCCTCAACAGAAGAGTGGATGCAAAAAATGTGGTATATCTACACAATGGGTACTATTCAGCCATTAGAAACAATGAATTCATGAAATTCTTAGGCAAATGGATGGACCTAGAGAACATCATACTAAGTGAGGTAACCCAGACTCAAAAGGTGAATCATGGTATGCACTCACTAATAAGTGGATATTAACCTAGAAAACTGGAATACCCAAAACATAATCCACACATCAAATGAGGTACAAGAAGAAAGGAGGAGTGGCCCCTGGTTCTGGAAAGACTCAGTGAAGCAGCATTCGGCAAAACCAGAACGGGGAAGTGGGAAGGGGTGGGTGGGAGGACAGGGGAAGAGAAGGGGGCTTACGGGACTTTTGGGGAGTGGGGAGCTAGAAAAGGGGATATCATTTGAAATGTAAATAAATTATATCGAATAAAAAAATTAAAAAAAAAAAAGAAATACAGGTGAGCATAGGTTAACCGCTAGAAGCACTTAAAGAGGAAACACAAACATTTCTTAAAGAATTACAGGAAAACACAATTAAATGGGCGAAGGAAATGAGTAAAACCATCCAGGATCTAAAAATGGAAATAGAAACAATAGAGAAATCATGAAGTGAGACAGCCCCGAGCTAGAAAACCTAGCAAAGAGATCAGGAGTCATAGACGCTAATCAACAAGGTAATACAAGAGATAGATGACATAATCTCAGGTGCAGAAGATACCATAGAAAACATTGACACAACAGTCAAAGAAAACACAAAAGCAACAAGCTCCTAACACAAATCATCCAGGAAATCCAGGACACAATGAGAAGTCTAACCTTTAGGATAACAGATATAGAAGAGTGAAGATTCCCATCTTAAAGGGCCAGTAAATATCTTCAACAAAATTATAGAAGAAAACTTTCCTAACCTAAAGAAAGAGATGCCTATGAACATATAAGAGGCCTACAGAACTCCCCCTTCCACCACTGCCTACCATTTCTGTGGTAGCAGAATCTTGCCAGATATGCCATAGTTAAGACACCATCTCCTGATACTTCTTAGAAAACCAGTCACACTCAGGGCATTTGAGAACCAGCCACATTCAGGGCATTTGGAGTGTGGAGAGGTCTGGGAGCAAAGGAGAGCTGGTCTCCCAGGAGTGCCTACATACCTGTGTGCACAGAGAGAACAGGAATCCCTAGGAATCCCAGGAGTACAGATACATAGGCTTGAGAACAGATAAGCCACAGCCAGAGACAAGACTAGCTAACACCAGGGAAAACTAGATGGCAAAGGCAAATGCAAGATCATTACTAATAGAAACCAAGGCAACATGGCACCATCAGAATCCACAACAGCAAATCTTGGATACCCCAACACACTGGAAAAGCAAGAGCTGGATTTAAAATCACATCTCATGATGCTGATAGAGGGCTTCAAGAAGGGCATAAATAATCCCCTTAAAGAAACACAGGCGAACATGGGTCAACAGGTAGAATCCCTTAAAGAGGAAACACAAAAATCCCTTTAAATTTTTCAGAAAAACATAAAAAACAAGTGAAGGAACTGAACAATACTACTGAGGACCTAAAAATAGAAGTACAAACAATAAAAAAAAATCACAAAGGAAGACAGCTCTGGAGATAGAAAACCTTGGAAAGAATTCAGGAGTCATAGATTTAAGCATCAACAACAGAATACAAGAGATAGAAGAAGGAATATCAGGTGCTGAAGATACCATAGAAAACATTGACTCAACAGTCAATGAAAATGCAAAATGCATAAACCTGGTAACCCAAAACATCCAGGAAATCCAGGACATAATGAGAAGACCAAACCTAAGGATTATAGGTATTGAAGAGAGCAAGGATTTAAAAGTTAAAGGGCCAGTAAATATCTTCAACAAAATTCTAGAAGAAAACTTCCATAATCTAAAGAAAGAGATGCCCATGAACATACAAGAAGCCTACAGAAATCCAAACAGACTGGACCAGAACAGAAAGTCCTCCAGGCACATAATAATCAAAACACCAATTGCACTAAACAAAGAAAGAATAGTAAAAGCAGTAAGGGAAAAAGGTCGAGTAATGTATAAAGGCAGACCTGGCAGAATTACACCAGACTTCTCACCGGGAACTATGAAGGCTAGAAGTTCCTGGGCAGATATCATAGAGAACCTAAGAGAACATAAATATCAGCCCAGGCTACTACACACAGAAAAACTCTCAATTACCATAGAAGGAGAAAATAAGACATTTCATGACACAACCAAATTTACACAATATCTTTCCACAAACCCAGCTCTACAAAGGACAATGGGTAGAAAATACCAACACAAGGCAGGAAACTATACCCTAGAAAAAGCAATAAAGTAATCTCGGTTCAACAAGCCCAAAAGAAGATAGCCACACAAACAGAATTCTACCTTTGACAATGAAAATAACAGGAAGCAACAATCACTTTTCCTTAATATCCCTTAACATCAATAGACTCAATTCCCCCAATAAAAACACATAGACTAACAGACTAGATACATAAAGAGGACCCAACATTTTGCTGCATACAAGAAACCCACCTCAGTGATAAAGACAGTTACTACCTCAGAGTCAAAGGTTGGAAAACAAATTTCCAAGCAAATGGTCTCAAGAAACAAGCTGGAGTGACCATTCTTATATCAGATAAGATCTTATATTGGATAAAATCGACTTTTGTTCTTCATCAATTAATTGTCATAGGTATTTAGGCTTCACATTCCCCTTGAGAAATAACAAACAGAATTTTAAGTTCTCCTGTGGCAAGCTTATTGTGAGGTCTTAGCCAACTAACATTTCTAATAGCTTTTGAAAAATCATTTAAAGTAAGTAAACTGTTTTTTTCTTATTTGAATTTTCTGTGCAACAATTTGTTTAGGATATAACTGGTGTCCCAAATAGTGAAAAGGATATTGTCTTTGAATATTTTTTCCCTATGATTTTAAAGCTTGTATCAGAGCAAAGGCTTGTAGAAAATCTCCTTCACAGGAATCAGCTAATAATAATAATAATAATTATATATATATATATATATATATATATATATATAATTAACCATATACACTAAAGGATTCAAAGTCCTACCCTCTTGCATTGAAGCAGAAACAAATTTTGCCTTAAGGTAGGGGTATTGGCCATTCCTTGAGGTAAAACTTTCCAATGATATAGCTTCATCGTTTATTTAAAATTACAAGCAGATACATTAAATGCAAACATTTTATGACCAGGAAGATGCAAAGGAATAGTATAAAATAATATTTTAAACCCATAATAATTTTACACCTATTTTTTGAAACAGTAACTGGAGTAGGGAAACCAGGTTGTAATGCCCTTAGAAGTCCCAGTGTCATTAACATTGCATAAATCTTAAGTTTTGAACTTTGTTTTGGGTTATTGGAATAACTGATCCCTTGGAGGTGAGTGAGTACATCAGCTCCCAAGTCGATTAATCCTTCAAAACGTTTTCCTTCCATTAGTAATTTAAGGTTAGTCTCTTATTACTAATAGACTGAACCCAGTACACATCAGCGGAACCAAAGCCACCTTGTCCTCTCTTACTTTTAGCAAACTTGGAGGATAGCAGATGCAAGGGAACTATAATAGGCTGCACAATTCTTTTTTTTAAAGCAGGTACAGTTATAATGCCATGAGGGAAAGCAGCTATAATTTTTATTTCTCCTGTGTAGTCATTATCTGTAATTCCTGGGTCAATCTATTCTCTTTATATAATAGTGCTGCTTTGGCCTAGAAGTAGCCCCCAGGTCCCTGGGGGGAAGGGCCAAAAACTCCTGTAGACAGGGTGGGATCCCCATTTCTGGGGTCAGTACTGTGTAGGTGATGGAATTGAGGTCCAATCCTGTGCTTCCTGGGGTTGCTCTGCTGAGATCAGAAATTCATTTCCCTGGCTTGGCTACAGCTTCATAGACCCATTGCTGTGGGTGCCTTCCCACAGTGGGAATTTGAGGCTGCTCCCTCCTCCTATTTCCCAAAAAGGAACATCTTTGTTTATTAGATTAAGATTTAGATTCATTGGTCCACTGATATCTCATCTTCCATCGAGGGTAGATTTCAGGGAAGTGATTCTGCTACCTGTCTTTCCCTCTATTTTTTGGACAGTCTTTCTTATACCCCTTACTTAAAACATTCTTTATCACCTCAGCATTGTAGAAGCATAGCTTGTACTATAATCCCCTGCAAGGCATCAGCCATAACCAGACCCTGTTTGATGTTAGATAAACTGCCACTGGGATCTCTTTTCCAATCATGGGGGGTTAATTTGCTTCTGCTACTATATCCAGTAAGGTTTATATAAACGTGGAAGTGGGCTGGTACTGTGCTGTAGCTGTTTTTTAACGATTTTATCACTCTTGCAATAAGAATGGATGGACTGCCAAAACAAGCACCATTTTTGGAAAATGCTGTCTTTTCCCCTCTGGATGGTTTTAGCTCCTTTACCAAAGATCAAGTGACTATAGGTATGTGGGTTCCTTTCTGGGTCTTCAATTCTATTCCATTGAGCTTCCAGTCTGTCACTGTAACAATACCATGCAGTTTTTAATCACTATTTCTCTGTAGTACAGCTTGAGGTCAGGGATGCTGATTCTCCCAGAAAATCTTTTATTTTTCAGAACAGTTTTCACTATGCTGTGTTTTTTGTTATTCCAAATGAATTTGAGAATTGCTCTTTCTAACTCTATGAAGAACTGAGTTGTCATTTTGATGGGGATTGCATTGAATCTGTAGACTGCTTTAAGCAAGATGGCCATTTTGACTATATTTATCCTGCCAATCCACAAGTATGAGAAATCTTTCTGTCTTCTGATGTGTTCTTTGATTTCTTTCTTCAAAGACTGGAAGTCATTGTGATACAGATCTCTCACTTGTTTGGTCAAAGTTATAACAAGATACTTTATACTGTATGTGACTTTTGTGAAGGGTGTTGTTTCCCTAATTTCTTTCTCAGACTGATTATTATTTGAGTCTAGGAAGGCTTCTGATTGATTTAACTTTAATCCAGCCACATTGCTGAAGTTGTTTATCAGCTGTAGGAGTTCCTGGTGTTTTTTTTGGGGGGGGGGTCCCTTAAGAATACTATCATATCATCTGCAAAGAGTGATATTTTGATTTCTTCCTTTCCAATATTTATTCCTTTGACCTCTTTTTGTTGTCTAATTGCTCTAGCTAGAAATTCAAGTACTATATTGAATAGATAGGGAGAGAGAACAAAGCCTTGTCTAGTCCCTGATTTTAGTGGGATTTCTTCAAATTTCATCCAATTTAGTTTGATGCTGGCTACTGGTTTGCTGTTTATTGTTTTTACTATGTTTAGGTATGGGCCATGAATTCCTGACCTTTCCAAGACATTTAACATGAAGGGATGTTGAATTTTGTCAAATGCTTTTTCAGCATCTAATGAAATGATCATGTGATTTTTTTTCTTGGAGTTTATTTATAAAGTGGATTACATTGATGGGATTCAGTATATTGAACCATCTCTGCATCCCTGGGATGAAGCCTACTTGATTGTGGTGAATGTTTGTTTGCATGTGTTCTTAGATTTGGTTTGCTAGAGTTTTATTGAGTATTTTTATTTCAATATTCTTAAGAGAAATTGGTCTGAACTTCTCTATCTTTGTTGGGTCTTTGTGTGGTTTGGTTTTAGCATAACTGTGGCTTCATGGAACAATGGGTAGTTTTCCTTCTGTTTCTATTTTGTGGAATAGTTTGAAGAGTACTGGTATTAAATCGTCTTTGAAAGTCTGATAGAATTCTGCAGAAAAAACCATCTGGTCCTGTTTTTTTGTTTGTTTGTTTTTGTTTTTTGTTTGTTTTGTTTTTGGTTGGGAGAATTTTAATGTTTGCTTCTATTTCTTTAGAGGTTATGGGACTGTTTAAATGATTTATCTGATCCTGATTTAACTTTGGTTGTGACCTCCCCCAGTCTTTGAGGGTCTGTCCCATTTTTCTCAAAGGATAGCAGCCCAGCCACCTGATGCCAGCCTCCTGGAGAACAAGCAGAACCAGTTTCCAGCCTTTTGGGGAGGTGTCTTGCTCCACCTATATATATTCGGAGAGATTCATTAAAATTTGAGCCTTGAGCAAGAAATCATGCCTCGACTCCATGTGTTTCCCTTGCCACCCTGTTTTCTATCCCCATCTCTTCTTCCAGGGAAGCCAATGGTGTTGGGGAGTGGAAACAAAGAGGCCAACTGAGAGATGCTGTCTTGGGTGGAGCTCCACGGAAAAGGAAAAAGACAAAGGTTATGTATCCAGTACAGTAATCAACAGAGTATTAATTTTAGCGCTAAAAATGTCATTTTTTAAAGGCTATTGTTGCAGGGGTGCAAAAGGGATACAGGCTAGACTGAATCAGCATAGGCACAATGCTGAGATCAGCTAGGGTGTGACAGCAAAATGGAACAGGGAATTAATTCAATTAGGCACATTGTTCACAGATTTTCTGCCTGAGAATTTCCAAAAATTCTATTAGCTGTTTTTAACAATCTATCCACAAAATCCTGAAAAAGCTCATCAGGAGCCTGTTTGACACCTGTTAAGTTTCCACTAAAATCCCCCAACACACCGGAAAAGCAAGAGTTCAATTTAAAAATCTCATCTCATGATACTGATAGAGTACTTCAAGAAGGGCATAAATAACTCCCTTAAAGAAATATAGGAGAACATGGGTCAACAGGTAGAAGCCCTTAAAGAGGAAACAAAAATACCTTAAAGAATTACAGGAAAACACAAACAAATGAGTGAAGGAACTGAACAAAACCATCCAGGGTCTAAAGATGGAAGTAGAAACATTAAATAAATCACCAAGTGAGATATCTCTGGAGATAGAAAACCTTGGAAAGAAATCAGGAGTCATGGATGCAAGCATCAACAACAGAATACAAGAGATAGAAGAGAGAATCTCAGGTGCTGAAGATACCATAGAAAACACTGACTCAACAGTCAAAGAAAATGCAAAATGCATAAAGCTTGTAACCCAAAACATCCAGGAAATCCAGGACACAATGAGAACACCAACCCTAAGGTTTATAGGTATAGAAGAGAGCAGAGATTTACAACTTAAAGGGCCAATAAATATCTTCAACAAAATTCCAGAAGAAAACTTCCCTAACCTAAAACAAGAGATGCCCATGAACATACAAGAAGCCTTCAGAACTCCAAACAGACAGGACCAGAACAGAAAGTCCTCCTGGCACATAATAATCAAAACACTAAATGCACTAAACAAAGAAAGAATATTAAAATTAGTAAGGGGAAAAGCTTATGTAACTTATGAAGGCAGGCCTATGAGAGTTACACCAGACTTCTCACCTGAGATGATGAAAGCTAGAAGATCCTGGGCAGACCTCATACAGACCCTAAGAGAACCCAAATGCCAGTCCAGACTACCATGCCCAGCAAAACTCTCAATCACCATAGATAGAGAAACCAAGATATTCCATGATAAAAACCAAATTTATATAATATCTTTCCACAAATCCAGCCCTACAAAGGATAATAGATGGAAAATGCCAACACAAGGAGGGAAACTAGACCCTAGAAAAAGTAAGAAAGTGATCTTCTTCCAATAAACCCAAAAGAAGATAACCACAAAAATATAAACATAACATCAAAAGTAACAGGAAACAACAATCACTATTCCTTAATATCTCTTAACATCAATGGACTCAATTCCCCAATAAAAAGACATAGACTAACAGAAATATTTTTCATATAAATCTTCAATTTTATCAGAAAATGTCTGTAATTCCTCTTTCGACTAATTTAGTAATTTTTTATCTTACATTTTATCTGCATTATTTTTCATGATAATCTTCAATTTTAACATGTTTTTCTATATAGTTCTTCTATTTTATCAGAAATGTTTTCCATGTCAACCTCTGATTTTATCACAAAATGTTTTAAATTCCACCTACAATTAGTTTAGAAAGGTTTTTTATGTCTACCATTTTATCTGTATACTTTTCCATCAAATAGTCAATTTTAATGTGTTTTTCTTTATAGTTCTTGAACTTTATCAGAAATATTTTCTGTAGCCGCCCGCGGCCACATGTGAACTGGAGACCTGGAAGAGAATTCTGGGGATAAACGGGAAGGCGATGAAAGAGAATTGAGTCAGGACAACATTTTGCCGATCAAGACTGACTTTACTATTATTTATAGTCTTTAGAAAGCAACCCTGTGCGCCCCCCCATCAATGGCCGTGAGTTCCTTGGTTCTTCTTCTCAGCGGGTCACCTGCTTCCAATCACGCAGGTCTCTGCTGGTCTCCAGGTAAGACTGCCCTGAGGCAGCCTTGGTTGTCAAGGTGAAAGCAGCTGTATTGTTCTCAACAGAACAAGGGTTGGAGATAACACCAGCAGAAGGGTGGAGGCTGAGAAGTCCAGCTCAATGCTGTGGGGGAAGGGACAATTCCCCCTTAATTATTAATTTTTTAAAAACTCAGTGGATATATATATATATATTCGCCCAGGGGAGACAGGCTTTTAACCAGTGAGGGAAAAATAGAGATCCGACCCCCTTAAACATTAAAGGACATCTTTTTCAGGGGAGGGGAAGTAGACTGCCTTTATAATTTAAGGACAGTCTCTCAATGTTAACCCCTATGCAGCCGGACGTGCTTTTCAGGGAAATTCGGAAGCAGGATTTTTTCCTTTTCCCTTGTAGTGCCTCGTCTCGCACCTCAAATTGATGCCCATGTTTGTTATATTAACAAACATGCATAGTTCCAACTACTATGCAGCCTCATCTCCGAGGATCCACTGGTAAAATAAATGCTCTGTGAATATGAGCTGGCTGGCTTTTATAGCCACCCATCCTCATTCTTGCAGCCATTGCTGTAGAAGCTGATCTTCTGAGTGTTGTATCTGAGAGATACCTGCTTGAAACACAAAAAGAGATTAAGAGAAAAACCCTGCTTGGTCAGTATCAGAAGGCCCAAAGCGTTCAATTTGATTGCAAATTTGTGACTTCAGGCAAGAGGCCTGGCTTGCAAATTAACTGCAAGAACACAAAGGGACCTTTCTTCCCAAGTAAGTGAGAAGCATCTTAGGGAATGCCTTTGTGAATTAATTATACTTACCAGCAGCTTTAGGGTGTGTTTACCTGTCTTACCAACCTCTCTGGCAGCCATCTTGCTCCATCTTCTTTTTGAGAAAAAATACAAACTGACCCTCTCCCCCAAATTAAAACAGGGTCTGGACCATTCCATGTATTAGTTAAAGGATCGCCACTTAACCATGGCATAGGAATTAGAACTGGTAGGGTGCCAGTGCCTCTCTGCTGCAGATAGACCTTTAGAATCAGTCTGCAGGAAATTTAAAATGAACAAAACAAAAGCAAGATGTGCTTTGGGTGACCTGGAGGGGTATAGATTCCCCTTCTTTGTTTTAAAAAGCCAGTTTTTAAGGGTGCGATGAGCATGCTCAACGATTCCTTGACCCATTGGGTTATAAGGAATTCCAGTTTTATGTTTAATACCAAATTCTTTACAAAATGAGATAAAGTTTTTACTAGAATAGGCTGGTCTACTGTCTGTCTTAATGACGTAATCCCATGGTATTAATGGCTTGTAAACAATGATCAATTACATTTTTAGAGGCTTCTCCCGAATGTAGGGAGGCAAAAAGAAGTCCTGAGCAAGTATCCATGCAAACATGTACAAATTTTAATTTTCCAAATTCTGCATAGTGAGTTACATCCATTTGCCACATTTGATTAGGTATAAGGCCTCGTGGGTTAACCCCTAAGTGAGGCACTGGTGCTAAAGTAAGGCAATTAGGGTATTGTTTTACAATCACTCTTGCTTGCTCCTTTGTGATCTTATGACGGAGTCTTAATGTATGGCTAGAAAGATGAAATTTATCATGATCACGTCTAGCCATACATTAAGATGTGTAGCCATTTCTACAGTTCTAAAACTAAAGCTTCTCCTATCAGAGCTCTGTCAATGCACTGATTGCCTTCAGCTAAGGCTCCAGGAAGACCGGAGTGAGCTCTTACATGGCCAATGTAAAAGGGAGTTTTCCTAGCAAGAATGATCCTTTGCAATTGTGAAAACAAGGATCCTGCTGGCGTATTAGAATTAAATGTGCCACAGGTCTCTAATTATGGTAGAGAAAATGCAACATAAGCACTGTCAGTAAAGAGATTAAAAGTACTATCTACAGATTGAAAGACACACAACACCGCTGTCAGTTCTGATAACTGAGCAGAAAGCCCACTATAAGAGAAATAACAAACAATAAGTCTCTATAACCACCTGTTGATTATTAATACGATATCCGGCTCTTCCTTTGGAAGAGCCGTCTGTGAAAATTAAAAGAACGTTATGCAACAGCTGTAAAGATGTCATTTTAGGAAATCAACCTCATGCATATTTAAAAACTTTATCAATTTGTCTTGAGGATAATGGTTATCGATAGTCCCTTTAAAGCCTATTTGAGCAAGCAACCCATCTGTGTTATGCTGTTTTAACCAAGCATCTTGATCTACATTATAAAGCTGAATAATAACATCTGGTTCTTTGCAAAAGTAAGTTAGCACCTGCTTTCTTCCAAGCACAATTACTTGGGCTCCTGCCGCATAATATGGCAAGATATTACGCCTTGAAGATACCCTCAAATGAATCCACATCAGAGGAGCCTTTTGACATAATAAACCTGTAGGCGAATGAGTCATATTAAAAATTAGCAGATGCAAAGGTAAAGAATAATCTATATAGGTAACAAATTGATTTTCAATAGCTTTCTCCACTAACTGTAAAGCCAAAAGTCCTTCTGAAGTTAATAATCTAGGGGATGTAGGATCAGCATTCCCCTTTAGAATATCAAACAAAGGTTGTAATTCTCCTGTAGTAAGCTTTAAATATGGCCGAAGCCAGTTAATGTCACCCAATAACTTCTGAAAATCATTTAAAGTTTTTAAATTGTCCCTGTGAATAATTATCTTTTGGGAAAAAAAACAGCTTGATTTGTAAGTTTGAAACCTAGATAATTATATGGATCCTGGGTTTGTACTTTTTCTGGAGCTATTTGCAATCCTTTAGTGGCTAAAGTTTGCTGTAAATCTTTAAAACATAAAAGCAAAGTCTGAGAATTTTTTCCTGCAACCAGAAAATCATCTGTGGTAATAGGTCTCTCCCCCACACTTAGGACAGATTTCTGGGGAGCAAACTGATTGCCCGCTTATAGCACCCCTGTTATCAGGGCAATCACTTTGAAAATGACCCAGACTACCACATTTAAAACACCTTTTATTTCCTCGTCTCTGCGAAAGTATTCCCTGGATGGTGGTCCCCTGGAACGCTGCCGCAATTGCTAGACCCTGATTATACGAGGGGCCAATTTCAAAACAGAGACGAATATAACCAGCCAAGTCTGTCTTCCCCCTGTGAGGTCTGATGGCCTCTCGGCAGGCTGCGTTAGCATTTTCATAAGCTAGCTGACTAACCAATGGATTTTCTGCCTGAGAATTTCCAAAAATTCTATTAGCTGTTTTTAACAATCTATCCACAAAATCCTGAAAAAGCTCATCAGGAGCCTGTTTGACACCTGTTAAGTTTCCACTAAAATCTCCCTTTGATGGTAAAAGATTCCAAGCACAGTGGGCAGCCATCGCAATCTGCGCATACACTGCGATGGGAAACCCAATCTGATTAGTATTTCCTTCATATACGCCTTTTCCCAGTAACATATCAACATTCCATTCTGGATGGCCTGCCTGAGTATTTACGGTGGCAGTTCTTTTGCTAGCCTCACGCCATTCAGAACTCCAAAGCAAGAAATCTCCTCCTGCCAAAGTAGCCTTACACAAAGTTCTCCAATCCTGTGGAGTTAAATTTGACTCTATCACAGTATCCAATAAAGCTTGTGTAAAAGGGGCTGTAGGGCCATACTGAGCTACAGCTGCCTTTAATTCTTTTATCACTTTGAATTCCAATGTCTGATATTGTCTAATCCTATTCTCCTGGTCTGTGATCTCAAGGACAGGAAAAGCTAAGAGTTCTGACGTATCCTGCCCTTCTCCACCTGGGTTATCGCTCTTTCTAGTGGCGATCGGCGAGTCTCAGGATCATTGTTCTCTCTAGTATTTGATACCCTTTTTAGCTCCTGTAATTCATTAGTCAATTTCTGCAACTTAATCTCAAACTCCAACTTTTGTAACTGCATATCTCTCTGGATCTCATCTCCTGCCATCAAGGTCATAGGTGGAGCAGATGGCACAATAGGGGCCCACTCTTCCCCATGAGATTCAGCTGTTCTCTTTTTGGGATGAGCTACCTTTTCTATAATTAGCTGATCAGCACAATCTCCGTGTTTTTGTAACTTAGAGTGGGGAGGGTCCTTCTTTGCAGAGGTCCTCTCCGGCAGGCTTTCTTCTTGAGATTCCTCAAGTTCTTGAGTAATATCTAATTCCTCCAAGCCTCCTTCATCTATAATATCCTGTATAAGTGTACAGAGGCAGAGGGTAATATTATCTGCCTTGGCTGCCTTTAGCGAATTACCAATTCTTTCCCAAGTTCTCACGTTTAACGTTCGTTTTTCTTGGAACCAAGGACAGCAAAAATATATTTGATCCAAGAAATCTTCCAACCTTCCTTCTTCAAACCCTATCCCTTTCGCCTGAAGCAACTCTTGAAAGTTGCAGGAGCAAATTTCGTGTGAGCTTTCCGGTCCCATTTTTCCCTATCTATCCCAAGCAGCCTTGGTTGTCAAGGTGAAAGTGGCTGTATTGTTCTCAAAGGAACAAGGGCCGGAGATAACACCAGTGGAAGGGTGGAGGCTGCCAGCCAGGAATGTCGCAGCTTGAATAGGCTGGGTAACACCAGCAGAAGGGTGGGGGCTGAGAAGTCCAGCTCAAGGGACAATTTTCCATGTAAATCTTCAACTTTATCAGAAAATGTTTATAATTCCACTTTTAATCGACTTAGGAACATTTTTATGCCTCATTATTATATCTATATAACATTTTCCATGATAATCTTCAATTTTCTACATTTTCTATAATTTTATCAGAAATACTTTTCATGTAAATCTTCAATTTTATCATAAAATGTTTCTACTTCCTTTTTCACATTAATTTAGCAATGCTTTTTATGACTACCATTTTACTCTTTAATTTTCCATGAAAATTGTCAATTTTAACATGTTTTTATATATCTCTTCTATTTTATCAGAATTACTTTCCATGTAAATCTTCAGTTTTTTCATGAAATGTTTTCACTTCCTTTTTCAGTAAAATAACATGCTTTTCTAAAAAACCTAGGTTTTGCTTTCCAAAATTATGGTTATGCTCTAATATTGCCGAAGAAATGTAAAAATACAGTTACACTGCCAATGAATCATTAGCTACAGTTTACAATTGTTCACAAGCTCAAAGTTTTTATTTCACCCATATTTCTAATTAAGAAAAAGAATCAACTCCTATGCTCAGGCTCTGCTCAGGACAGAACCTTCTGGCTGCCTGCAGAAGAGACTCTCCTGGCGACTTTAAGATCCACATGTACACAGGGCTCTGTACCCAAACAGGGCCTAGAGAGAGCAAGCCTCCCAGGAGGGCTGACAAGTTTGTAAGCACAGGAAAAAACACCACTGCTGCTCAGAGGAACCGTCCAGGAACCCTCAGGACACAGGAACCTAGCAACAGCCTGGGAAAGGAGTCTTCCTGTTTTTGTCTGCACCTGGATCTAACCCTATGCCACAGGTCTACATATACAGATACCACTAGGATAGATCTGGTCTCCCAGGAGAGTCAACACACCTGCCAGTACATGTAAGACCACAATTTTTGTTCAAATTCCTGGTCCAAGAGGGACCCCAGCCCAGAGCCATCAGGACCCAGGAATCAAGAAAGAGCTGGGGACAGTATCTTTCAGGTTTCTGTCTGCACCCCAAAGCTGACCCTGTGCCATGGCTCCTTATACCGAAATTTCTCCTGGAGAGAACTTGTCTCCCATGAATACTGACATGGAGGCTTGCAGGAGGGACAAGAAACAGCAAAAGCAAGACCAGCTAACACCAGATATAACTTAAATGGCCAAAGGCAAGAGCAAGAACATGAGCAACAGAAACCAAGGCTAATTAGCATCATCAGAACCAAGTCCTCCCATCACAGCAAGCGCTGGGTAACCAAACACACCAGAAAAGCAAGACTATGATTGAAAATCACAACTTACGATGATTACAGAGGACTTAAAGAAGGTCATAAATAACTCCATTAAAGAAGTACAAGAGAACACAGGTAAACAGGTAGAAGACCTTAAAGAAGAAACACACATACACACACACACACACATACAAATCTCTTAAAGAATTACAGGAAAACACAAACGGGTAAAGAAATTGAATAAAACCATCCATGATCTAAAAATGGAACTAGAAACAAGAAAGAAATCACAAAAGGAGACAAACCTGGAGACAGAAAACCTAGGAAAGAGATTGGGAGTCATAAATACAATCATCATCAACAGAATACAAGAGATAGAAGAGAGAATCTCAGGTACAGAAGATACCATAGAAAAGAAAATGCAAAATGCAAAAAGCTACTGTAGTGGCTATTTCTGGTTGTCAACTTGACTATATCTGGAATGAACTACAATGCGGAATTGGAAGGCTCACCTATGATTCTAATCTGGAGGCTCAGAGATAGAAGTTTCTGACCTGAATCTTGGCATGGAGATATTGAAGCACAGTGGCTATGAATTCAAGAAGATTAAGACAAGGAGATCTCCAAATTCAAGGTCATCTGAGATTAAAGGTGTAGTTGCGCATGCCTTTAATCTGGGCCACACCCTCTGCTGGAGACCTACATAGGGACATTGGAAAAAGGAAGACTCACTCTTCCTTGCCTGCTTGCCTCATGGTACTGAGAAACTGCTAGATATTTGGACTCCCATCAACAGCTGCTGCTGACCATTGTTGGGGAGTTGGACTACAGACTAAGTCATCAACAAGTTCCCTAACTATATAGAGACTACCCATATGTTCTGTGACTCTAGAGAACCCAGACTAATACAGCTACTAACCCAAAACACCCAAGCAATCCAGAACACAATAAGAAGACCAAACCTAAGGATAATAGGTATAGAAGAGAATGAAGATTTCCAACTTAGAGGGCCAGTAAATTTCCTCAACAAAATTATAGAAGAAAACTTCCCTAACCGAAAGAAAGAGATGCACATAAACATACAAGAAGCCTACAGAACTCCAAATAGATTCGACCAGAAAGGAAATTCCTCCTGTCACATAATAGTCAAAACACCAAGTGCATGAGATAAAGATTATTAAAAGCAATAAGGGGAAAATGTCAAATAACATATAAAGGCATATGTTATCAGAATTACACCAGAGTTCTCACAAGAGATGATGAAAGCTAGAAGATCCTGGGAAGATCTCATACAGACCCTCAGAGAACACAAATGTCAGCCCAGTCCACTATACCCAGCAAAACTCTCAATTATAATAAATGGAGAAAACAAGATATTCCATGGCAAGACCAAACTTACACAATATCTTTCCACAAATCTGGGCCGACAAAGGATAACAGATGGAAAATGCCAACACGGGGACAACTACATCTTAGGAAAAGCAAGAAATTAATCTTTCAATAAACCCAAAAGAAGATAGCCACACAAATGCAAAACTAATAGGAAGCAATAATCACTATTCCTTAATATCTCGTAACATCAGTGGACTCAATTCCCCAATAAAAAGACATGGAATAAGAGATTGGATACATAAACAGGACCCAGCATTTTCCTGCATACAAGAAACATGCCTCAGTGTCAAAGACAAACACTACCTTCGAGTAAAAGGCTGGAAAAAATTTTTCCAAGCAAATGTTCCCAAGAAACAAGTATCCATTCTAATATCAACAAAATCAACTTTCAACTAAAATAACACACACATAAGTATCATTCATTCTTCATATCATTCTTCCTTTCATGCCATATGAAGGATGACACAATGAATATTAAGTATTCCATAACCAGTAATATGTATTGTCTAATTTTACCTGAAATTTTGGCCAGAGACTTTTTATGTCTGGGTTAGTTGCAGGGCTGTTCCCAGGTGGAGTATTCAGAAAATCATGTTTCCTGCCTGTTTAATTTTCTCATCCTTTGTGTTTTCTGAAGCCAATATCTTCAGAGGGTCTTCCTCTGTCTTGTCTGATCCATACCATGCTGGAAGGGGTCCAAAGTCTCTGCTTTCTGAGCAGCCTGTCTCTTTGTACAGTGCCTCCAAGCTCAAACAATCTGAGACGGCCAGAAAATTTTGAGAAGGGCCAATGGTAAACCCTCACCACCAAGGATGTCTGGGTAAGCTTTGAAGATTTGCATGAGTCCCTGCTTATGCCATGAACCCAAGAATTATGCATACCAATTCAGCTCACCTTTTGTTCTAGTTATGAACCTGCACAGTTTGGTGAGGAACCCCATGTCTCCAGCAAAAGTAGCAACTCTGCTAAGAATCCAATTTTCCCCACCTCTTAACCTCATATCACGGCATGTGTTTTCCATTTGAGAATCTCCAATTTATTTTTAATACTGAGTTCAAGCCTATAAGTGAGGCACATTCTGTAGAGTTAGTTGGTCTGTTCTACTATAGTATGCCACCTGTGCAAGTTCCTAGCTCAGCTTGTAAATGCTTTGGATTTTCAAATGAAAGACACACAACTTTTTAATATGCCTAAGTCAGCTCATTGGCTGGGCCACTCCCAAATGTCCACATTGCTAATGTGCCCTGTGATACTCCTGATTATTACTTATGAAATTGTATATCCCATCTTTGCTACCTCAGAAGCAATCAGAGTAGGGGACACTGGAGCCACCATTCTCTGGCTCTTACATGGCTGGTATTCTGTATTTCACAGCTCTCAAGCCTGCATCCAATTCCTTTACTGGCATGGTGATACTCCTTGTTCCCCTTGCCTGTGAATCTAAAACTCCTGACTCTGTCTTCTTACCTAGCCATTAGCTGCTGACAATTTTATTTACCAGTTAGAACCAGCTTGGGTCAGGGAATCTCAGTGTCTCCAATCCAAGATTCTTGCCCAATTTGGGAACCAATTTAACACAAAGAAGCATGAGAACCAATACACAAGAATTGGGAATAAGCAGAAAAAAAAACCTCGCCCTATATATTGCCTTTTTGTTATCACTCTGCATTTAATCATAAGGTGAAACTAAGTTCAAGTTCCCAAGGCATGGAGGGTTGGGGAATTCCAACCTAAGTTTACTCATCTTTTGTTCTTGAAAGCATAATGACTGTCTCTAACAATGCCCTCTGCTATTCATCTTGTGCTCCTCAAAACATAACCACCAAAGAACAAATCCATGTGATTGTTAAAAGCATAACACCGCCATTCTTTAATAGTAGACACTGTAAACTCCATAAGTCCCTACACTAAATTATGATTTGCATGAAAATGAAACTAACATGGCACAGGTGTTTTTGTTTGTCTCTCTGTACTGGCTGGTTTTGTGTGGAGGGTGCCATCTCTGGGCTGGTAGTTTCGGATTCTATTAAGAGAGCAGGCTGAGCAAGCCAATAAGTAACATCCCTCCATGGCCTCTGCATCAGCTCCGGCTTCCCGACCTGCTTGAGTTCCCGTCCTGACTTCCTTTAGTGATGAACAGCAGCATGGAAGTATAAGCTCAATAAACCCTTTCCTCCCCAACTTGCTTCCTGGTCATGATGTTTGTGCAGGAATAGAAACCCTGACTAAGACACTCTCCATGTATTCTTTTTATAATTTTCTTTTTTCATTTTTTTAATTCGATGTTTAATCTTATTTTATAATCCAGAGTTTATACCCAATCTGGTTCAACCTCCAACTGTACCACATTCCACACCTCCTACCCCAGTCTCCAAGAAGATGACCCTATGCATATCCCGCATCCCACCAGACCTCCCCACTCCAAGGGCACCAAGTTTCTTGAGGGTTAGGTGTGTCTTCTCTTAGTCCTGACTCAGCAGTCTTCTGTTGTATATCAGGTGTTATGCTAGGTGATTGTTGACTCAGTGTCGGGGAGATCCTGGTGATCCAGGCTAGTTCAGACTGCTAGTCTCTCCTGTATGTGTTTCTTCATGTCTTTGGAGGGCACTCCTTTCTGCAAAGGCTTTACCACATTTGTTATAGTCATAGGGTTTCTCTCCTATGTGTGTTCATTTGTCTTTGGAGAGCACTCCTTCCTGCAAAGGTTTTATCACATTGGTTATATTCATACGGTTTCTCTACAGTATGTGTTTGTTTATGTCTTTGGAGGTTACTCCTTACTGCAAAGGCTTTACCACATTAGTTACATTCATAGGGTTTTGCTCCTGTATGTGCTCGTTTATGTCTTTGGAGAGCACTCCTTCCTGCAAAGGACTTTACTACAGTGGTTACATTCATAAGGTTTCTCTCCTGTATGTGTTTGTTTATGTCTTTGGAAGGCACTCCTTCTTGAAAAGGCTTTACCACATTTTTACATTCATACAGTTTCTCTCCTGTATGTGAATTTTTTTATGACACTGGAGACCACTTCTTTCTGCAAATGGTTTACCACATTGGTTACATTCACAGGGTTTCTCTCCTGTATGTGTTCATTTATGACACGGGAGATTACTCCTTCCTGCAAAGACTTCATCACATGGGTTACATTCATAGGGTTTATCTCGTGTATGTGTTCATTTATGTCTTTGGAGAGCACTCCTTCCTGCAAAGGCTTTACTACAGTGGTTACATTCATAAGGTTTCTTTCCTGCATGTGTTTTTTCATTCCTTTGACTAAGACTCTGATATGCAAAGGCTTTACCAGATTGAATAAACTCAGAGGGTTGCTCTCCAATGCAAGTTCTTTCATGCCTTCAAATACAACTGGCAGATATGAAGTCTTTCTCACAGTGATTATACACATGAGTCTTTTTATCTGCATGAATTCATTAACAATTTGGTTTAATTGTAAAGAGAATCTGATCTTAACATAATATTACTTTGTTTACTTTCAAAGGTATTCTCCATAATAATAGATTGTATTACATCTTTGAAGATACCTGGAATTGGAAGAGTTTTGATTACCTGGCTCATATTTTTACCATACTTTTTTCCTTTCTTTTCTTTTCTTCTTCTTCTTTTTGTCTAGACATAATATTCTTTATTGAGTTATCTTTGTTTTTTTTATACTGGAATATCTATTTTATTTTTTAAATTTTATTATTATTATTTTACATTGGATATTTTCTTTATTTACATTTCAAATGTTATCCCTTTTCCTGGTTTCCATCCATACCAGCATCCCCATATCCCATCCTCCCTTCTGCTTCTTCTATAAGAGTTTATTCAATATTTTAAAAAAGGGAAAAAATCAGCTTTTGCACACTGGTTGTATTCATAAAAACTTGCTCTCATGAGAATAAGTGCTATGAGACTAAACAGAGTGGCAGTCCTACAGCATGGCTCTACTGCACTTGATTAAAATAGAGACATACCTGTTAAGCCACTGTTTCTGTGTTTGAACTTAATGGAATGCCTTGCAAACAAAAATTGGATATGTGCCATAGACATACATGGTTTCCTGAGATTTAATAATCATCCATAACTTAAAGCAGTGCTTATTATCTTTACAACTTGTAGCGCATATTAAACTTTCTTCATAGGCATTTTCTCATCAGCTTGCACATGAAAATTACCTTCCATGACTTCTAGAATTTTGAAAATGGTCTTCAATACCATGGTCTTCCCAAATGTAGCCTAAAACAGAGAAAGTATGTTACATTATTATAAATTAGAAAACATTTAATTTACTAACTTGAGTGAACTTTAGACCCATGACTGATTTATTCACCTCATTCTTCCTCATTTTGAACTGAAATTACAGAAACAAAAAACAATAACAAAAACGGTTATGCCTACATTTTACAAAGTAAATTAAAAAATCACTGTATTACCTATAGCTGTGAGATTTCTATAGGTCTCTAGCATCACATCTTTGTAGAGACTCTTCTGAGAAGGATCCAGGAAAGCCCACACTTGCTGTGTGAAGTTCACAGGCACGTCATCATAGGTCACTACAGCCTAAAAGATCCGATACATGTATACATAAGAAAGCATGATGCTGTCCACATTGTAAATATGTATTTCAAAATAAATAGCTGCTGTCTGACCAGCCCGCCTACATAGTACTTTTTATCCAATATGCAAACAGTCTTTCACAATTGAACAACAAGAAAAACTTAAGTACCTATAGAAGCAAATAAATGATTTCTGACAACCTGATGGTTCAGTATTAAGATGTTGGGTATCTAATCATGTAGAATGCTGTAGGACCTTCCCTGTTTCTATTCTCTGAGACCCAATATCAGGGTTGCCCTTAGGACTTCAGTTTCCTCTCACCAGTCCATGCCTCCTGTAAATACAAAAGACCATTTCCATCTCCCCTTACCTTATTGCCCCATGTCTGTGTCTAAGCCCCCAACTATGGGCAGACAGACCCTTCTCAACCCCAGCCAGTCCTCCCAAAGACTACGCAGTCTGTCTAAAGACCCAGGCCAATATCTGTTACCTTAGACACAGTTCTCATTGTTGCCCACAGCACTGCAACACAATATCAGGGAAAAGTTCCTCTGCCATCTCCATGTGATCAGTTTTTAAGTTTTCTTCAAAACACCTATGGGAACTACACCAGGGAAAATATGAATTTCACCAATATTACCTGTGCTTTTGTGTGTATACAAATAAAATAAAAAAAATAAAATGAAAAAGATTTCATGAGTCCAATAAAAATAACTCAAAGTGACCCCTAAACTCTTATAATTCTAACCCTCCAGATACTACTGGTCTGTCTTCCAAACAGAGAGGCCCCATGTTCTAGAGCTCTGTCTGTAAATGTAGGTAATCAGAAAGTTGGGTTAGATTTTACTCTCTTCTCTCTCTCTCTCTCTCTCTCTCTCTCTCTCTCTCTCTCTCTCTCTCTCTCCCCCCTCTTGTCCCTTTGTTCCCCCTCTTTCCCCGTTCCCTTCCCCCTCTCTCTACATGGTCATGGCCATCCTCTACTTCTCTACTCTCCTTCTCTCTTTCTTTCTCTGCCTCTACTACTCTCTTTAACTCTCCTACCCATGCACAAAATAGCCTTTATTCTATACTATACAGATGTGTGGCTGGTCCCTCGTGGGGATGGGATGCCTAAGAGGAAGAAGGAAGGAAGGAAGGAAGGAAGGAAGGAAGGAAGGAAGGAAGGAAGGAAGGAAGGGAGGGAGGGAGGGAGGGAGGGAGGGAGGAAGGAAGGAAGGAAGGAAGGAAGGAAGGAAGGAAGGAAGGAAGGAAAGAAAGAAAGGAAAGGAAAGGAAAGGAGAAAAGGGAAAAGGGAAAAAGGAAAAGGGAAAAGGGAAAAAAGAAAGAAGAAAAGAAAAGAAAGGTGGGCTATGGCTCTGCAGTTCTTCATGACCCTTAGTGATTTCAGGTGAAATCAACCCCACTGGAACCCACACACAAAACAATGTTAAATCATAATTTAATGTCTGCTTCCTGCCACATGCATTATGTTACAAGATGTGTAACCTATCCTATCTATCCACCAAGCTTCATGGGCACCTGAGAAACTCCTGTATCTCAGATGATAACTTTGTAACCAAGAATTGAATTTCTGTGAATTATGCCATTTTGACTGGAGGTAGCAGAAAGATAAAAGGAATCGAATCAAATATTTCTGAAGAATGATAACTATCACCTCTTCTCTACTAATTTCTAAATTATTTACAAAATTAGTCAAACAAAACTGAATGTAGAAGGTTCAGAAATTCTAGAAATTAAACCATCACTTTTTCCAATGTTGTCATACGGCACACCAAAAGCAATGCCTGTATGAATACACTGGATAGTGATATTTAAGTTCCACACCTTACCACTCCCAGGGGTACTGAGCCTTCCCCACCCCTGTAATTCCACTCAGGAAGGGTCAAAAGATAAGGGCCTCTGCTATGATCGCCACATGGACCAACAGAAACATACTTCGATCCACAGTCCTTGGTACCAGCAGATTAGACTCTGATAGCTCAGCAGACTTCCTCCTCTTGGCTTTGTGATAGAGATACCCACAATAACCATGGCATGGCTTTTTGTCTTCTTCAGAGCTTGCAACCAATGGATCTGAGGAAAATCCTGCAAAGAAGCTGCAAGCTACCTTCCACTAGTGTTCCTGGGGGTTAGGCCTGGCCAGAGTCCCTCATTAGCTTGGAAAATTCAGCTGGGCCTCAGCGAAGTAAGTAGCAGCTCCTCTACTCAAGGACCACAGAGCAAATGACTCAGACAGCTGAAGCCTTCCAAGCTCTGCTGTTCCACCCTGCATGCAGACTTAGCCCTAGTCTGGGAAATTTGCATTTACTAGAATGTTCTAGTCTAACAGACCACTTATTTTCCTTTCTTTGCATATTCAATTATAGATGAAAGGTCATTCTGCTTCATACTTGGGAAGTCTTGCAGTGAAACTAACCAAATGTAAACAGTAATAATTTAAAAAAAAAAAGTGGGACTGGAAAGATGGCTCAGCGGTTAAGAGCACTGACTGCTCTTACAGAGGTCCTAAGTTCAATTGCCAGCAACTACATGGTGACTCACAACCATCTGTACTGGGATCTGATGCCTTCTTCTGGTGTGTCTGAAGACAGCTACAGTACACTCATGTATGTTAAATAAATAATATTAAAAAAAAAGAGAGAGAGAGAAGAAATGTGGCTATGAATTTTAAAACAAGGAGTATTTAATGGGAGGGGAATGGAAAAAATAAGAAATAAAAAGTAAAGGACATCACTCCTCCTAGGTAAGGTGGAGTAGAAAGTTTATTATACACAAATGAGAGAACATAGCCAGAGCCAGGGATATCTGGGATAGTCTAGAGTAGAAACTTTCAACCTTGAGGAGAGAGGAAGGAGAGGAAAAGGAAGAGCCAGACCAAGAGATCAGAAGGATTAATGGTGGAAAAAAAAGTTACCAAAATTGTTGGATTACCTCATAAATGTCAGCTTTGAGACTGGCAGGCCTACTCCTGGGGTAGAGGGTGAGGTACGCCAGCAATGTGCCATAAGAGAGAGAGATTGAGGTCTGCTGAGTGTGCCCCCCCCCAGCCTTTTTGAGTGGGAGTTTCAGAACTCTGCTAGCCACTGCTTCCCACCTAGGGTGGAGCACTCAGACCAACGTGAAGCCCACTTTTCTCCAGGGACACTAGCTGCCCCTGGACGCCAGCCTCCTGCAGAGCAAGCAGAACCAGTTCTGCAGACCTGTTTCCAGCTTTGGGGGAAGGGGTCTTGCCCCGCCTATATATATTTGGAGACCTCCATTAAACTTTGAGTCTTGAGCAGGAAATCTTGTCTTGACTCCATGTTTCTCCCGTCACTCCATTCCCATCCCCAGCTTTCCTTCCAGATGACCCAGTAACCCTTTTGATATAGCTGAGGGCAGCTACAGCCAAGAGATGCTGACAGCCAGGTTTGCTTTGATTTGTTAAATAGGCCCTTCAGGCATTTGTCCCTGGGTTTCAGACTTAATAGCAGGGAAAAAGGAGAAGGGGATATAAAACTATATCAGTGGCCTTCCTCTACTAAAAGGATAAACAGACTGGGAAAGAAATTAGATAAACAACTCCCTTCATAATAGTCACAAAATAAAATACCTGGGTGTGACTCTAACTAAACAAGTAAAGATCTGTATGACAAGAATTTCAAGTCTCTGAAGAAAGAAATCAAAGATCTCAGAAGATGGAAAGATCTCCCATGCTTATGGATTGGCAGGATTAGTATAGTTAAAAATGGCCATCTTGCGGAAAGCAATCTACAGATTCAATGCAATCCACGTCAAAACTCCAACCCAATTCTTCATAGAGCTAGAAAGCAGTTTGCAAATTCATCTGGAATAACAAAAAACCCAGGATAGCAAAAACTATTCTCTAAAACAAAAGAACTTCTGGCAGAATCAACATTCCTGACCTCAAGCTTTACTACAGAGCAATCATGACAAAAACTGCATGGGATTGGTACAGTGACAGGCAGGAATAGAACTGAAGGCCCAGAAATGAACCCGCACACCTATGATCACTTGATCTTTGACAAAAGAGCTAAAATCATCCTGTGGAAAAAGATAGCATTTTCAACAAATGGTGCTGGTTCAACTGACAGCATGTAGAAGAATGCAAATCGGTTCCGTTCTTATCCCTTTGTACAAAGCTCAAGTCTAAGTGGATCAAGGGCCTCCACACAAATCCATTTACACTGAATCTAAGGGAAGAGAAAGTGGGGAAGAACCTGGAACAAATGGGCACAGTGGCAAATTTCCTTGAATAACTCAGATGACAGCAGGTGCTGGAGAGGATGTGGAGAAAGAGGAAAACACCTCCATTGCTGGAGAAATTACAAGCTGGTAAACCCACTCTGGAAATCAGTTTGGCAGTTCCTCAGAAAATTAGACATAGTACTACTTGATGACCCAGCTATACCACTCCTGGGCATATACCCAGAAGATGTTCCAACTTGTAATAAGGTTATATGCTCCACTAAGTTCATAGAAGCCTTATTTATAATAGCCAGAAGCTGGGAAGAATGCAGATGTCCCTCAACAGAGGAATGGATACAGAAAATGTGGTACATTTACACAATGAAATACTACTCAGCTATTAAAAACAATGGATTCACGAAATTCTTAGGCAAATAGATGGAACTAGAAAATATCATCCTGAGTGAGGTAACCCAATCACATAAGAACACACATGGTGTGCACTCACTGATAAGTGGATATTAGCCCCAAAGCTCAGAATACCCAAGGTACAATTCACAAACCACATGAAGCTCAAGAAGAAGGAAGTCCAATGCCTGGATACTTCAGTCCTTCTTAGAAGGGGGAACAAAATACCCATGGGAGAAAATACAGAGACAAAGTGTGGAGAAGACACTGAAAGAAAAACCATCCATAGACTGACCCACCTGGAGATCCATCCTATATACAGTTACCAAACCCAGAAACTATTGTGGATGCCAACAAGTGCTTGCTGGCAGGAGCCTGATATAGCTGTCTCCTGAGAGGTCCTGCCAGTAACTGACAAATACAGAGGGGGATGCTGTCAGCCAACCCTTGAACCAAGAACCAAGTCCCCAAAGGAGGAGCTAGAGAAAGGACCCAAGGAGCTGAAGGGGTCTGTAGCCCCATAGGAAGAACAACAATATGAATCAACCAGAACCCCCAGATCTCCCAGGGACTAAACCACCAACGAAAGAGTACACATGAAGGGACCCATGGATCCAGGTGCATGTGTAGCAGAGACTGGACTTTGGGGCCATCAATCATAGGAGAAGCTCTTGGACCTATGAAGGCTCATAGCACCAGTGTAGGGAAATGTCATGACAGGGAAGCAACAGTGGGTAGGTTAGTGAGAAGGGGAGGGGGTATGGGACTTGGGTTTTTGGAGGGAAAATGAGGAAAAGGGGTAACATTTGAAATGTAAATAAAGAATAAATCTAATTTAAAAAAAGTTGAAACATACGTTAAAGTTCAATATTTTTTCGGGGACTAAACATATGTTCTACAGCACACAAAGTAGCACTCACATCTTTTCTCTTACATTGTGTATTTTCAAATGGGAATACTAAAATTCAGGCTATGCACAGCCACACCAGTTTGTCTAGATCTTCTGTTGCTTGAACAAGTGAAATTACAGAAATTGGGCTTCTAGAAATAAGTTCAATTCCTCATTAAGATTTGTGATTGCTCTGGCCTGTGGACAGCCTTAAGAGGGCCAGTTTGGAATTTTACTGATTGTCTAAAATTGATTACCTGACTACTCATGGCTAATGCCAACTACTGCCAAAGCAGAAAGGCCTCACCTTCCTTCTTCCTCCACCTAATCTGTGCTACTAATATACCAGCTTACAAGCTGATCAGTGAACTCAGTTCTTACACAAGTCCCTCTTTATTTGAAATCTCCTCACACCTAATCCAGGGAGGTTAGACAACACTCATTCACTGATCTTTTTCTTCTCACTGACCAGTCAGAGCCAGCTTGAAAGGAGTTGCAGGACATTCTTCCAAGCACTGCACAGCAGAGGCAGGATTAGGTGTTCACATCAAGTCTTAACTACACAGCATTAGGAAAGCCTGAGCTATAATAGATGCTGCTGTAAACAAACAACTCTTTAGAAACTCTTCTCAAAAACTGGGGAACATTGGAGAACAAAACCAAGTAAGAGACCAGAGCACCTTTGCATAAAGAAAATGAAATTTAACAAGTAATACCAACTGATTTTTTAAAAAAGATAAATATAATTGAAAAAAACATACTGGTGTACTGACTTTGAAAAAGAGCAGGCCTGTCCTGGTAGAGGGAATGGCATTAATAAGATAGTGTTTGGCATTGCCCATGAGTACTATTAGCTGCTGAGATCTACGGGATGACACACACAGATACAGCTAATGGCACCTGTTTTAATTTCTGAGCTGTCTGAAATGTGTCAGTAAGGACTGCACATATATACATAATACCAGTGTTAAAATGAGAATTCTTTATTCACTGGCTCAAGTTAACCAACCCAAATTAAAAACCCACCAATTTGGTTTTATTGAATCACATGCATAAATTAATAAATCTGTGAAATTATAAAATCATTCACATTGCCTGAACCAGGTCCTTCTCCACATGGTGACCCCTGTGGCATACTACCTTTTACTTTTATCTGTGATCTAGCTCTTGTCTGCACTGTTTTACCTGACAGTGTACACAGTAAACTGTTTCTCCGCAAAGATTTTTGTCCAGATTCAGTCCGATAATAAAGTTATTCAGAGGCCACAGCCGTGTCCAAGGAGAGACTAGGTCCGCAAAGGACTTCACAGGTGGCAGCTCTGTCTGGCTGATGCTTGCCATACAGCCGCTAGGAAGACCCACTACACACGCATCTTGTGCTAAAACGTTTGCTCCCCCTCTTTGTGGGAGATGACGTTGCACTTGCTATCTATGAAGTTCTGAGCTTGCCTGAGCTACCCTGATAGCACGCGACGACACTAAGAACGGAGCAGAAACACTCAAGTCAGTCTAGTTACAGTGAGGAAATAGCAAGCTTGGCACCACGTTTACGCGCCTCGGCTTCTGACTGGCAACTCCATCTGGAAGTTCTGATTGGCTACTGATTCTTGAGTGACAGGAGCACCACCCTTAGGAATAGAGTGTGCTGAAAGAACACCGCATAGTGGTTCCAGCCTGAGCCAATCCTTTTCCAGATCTGCAGATTTGCAGTTCAGGAGCACCAGCGCCTCTCCTCCAATAGCCTACCTGTCTGTCCTCCGCCAAGCCCCTGGGAGGAGCTGAGATTCCCTATCCCTGCTGCTCACCCGCCTGCTTCTCCCCTTTGTGAACAACAATGCCCCTGTGTTCACTGCTTTGCAAATCTGGAGCTTGCCTGAGCTCCAGTTCCAGCACTCGGGAGGCTTTTCCCCTCCTCCTCCTGGAATCAAGCTGGATAGCGTGCATACTCCATCAATCAGCTTACTTTGGAGTTTCCAATCTGTCCACAGGTGGTCGGGAGCCAGAACATTAGGAATTAGAGAGATTTTAGGAAACAAGGTTTTGTTTTGTGGCATCAGGATGGGTTCAGGTAAACTGCAAGTACTTTCCACCTGAGGGTTATGAGACAAGGCTCAGAGCGAAGCAGAAAACACATGTCAGACACAGTGCAGCACTCAGGTTAATCAGCACATTGTCCTCAGTGGGTTGCTAAAAGATGCAGAACAACAACAAACCCACAGCTATATTAGTAAAGGTTCTCCAGATGAACAGAGCAGATAGAATGAATCTCAGTTATGTAGAAAATGGATTTATTAGAATAAATAAACCACAGGCTATGGTTCAACCAGTCTAACAACAGCTGTCTACCAATGGAAAGATAAAGAAAACAGTAATGGTCCAAATCAGTGTAGCCGCCCGCCGCCGCCACATTCGAACAGGTTACTGGATCACCTGGAAGGAAAGTTGGGGATAGATAGGAACAGGATAGTGAGAGAAACATGAGGCCAAGACAAGATTTCCTGCTCAAGGCTCAAAGTTTATTGTGGGGTCTCCAAATATATAGACGAGGGAAGACCCTTCCCCTAAAGGCTGGAAACAGGTCTGCAGAAATGGTTCACTTGCTCTGCAAGAGGCTGGCTTCAGGTGGCGGCTAGTGTCTCTATGGAAGTGGCAGGTCCTTGGAGAACAAATGGGCAAAAGCTACACCCTAGGTGGGAAGCAGTGGCTAGCAGAGTTCAGAAACTCCTGCTCAAAGGCTGGGGGGAGGGCACTGATCATGTGGCTGGGTGTCTTAACTGGTCTTCAGTATTTACCTGAATTTCCAAAAAGAGACTGTAATGCCAAAACAAAAACAAAAACAAAAAACAAAATTCAAAAAACCACCCAACCAAACAGAAAACCAAACTTCGTAGCCAGGGGTAGGGCAGGAAGACAAATGGAAAGACCTACCATCTTCAATGTCTTCTATATATCTAGGGTGTCACCAGAAGCTATAGACTAAATTATAGGTGGATGTTATCACCACAAAAAGAGCCAGATTAAAAACACTTTTCCCAGGTCTGAAACTAAAACAAAAATCCCTCCCAGTACCCAACTCTTTGAATTTTAGTTAATTCCAGATGTGACCAATTTGAATACCAAGAGTAGCTAGCAGCACAGACAAGGCAGACCAGCTGGGAAAGATTGTTTTCTTCCGAAAGGAAGCCTGGAGATTTTACTTCTGGAATCTGTATATATTCATACATAGGTTTGTCTACTGCTTTGCATGCTACATTTAATGACCTTCTGAACATGGTCAGATATTAAAGCAGAGATATTTAAGGGCATTCTTAGCTCAAAGTCATCTAGAAGTATATGTAAATTATAAAACTTGAAGCCAGAAAAGTTCTGGAAGTTTCATCTTGTACTACAAGGGCTTAACTGAAAATCAAGTAAATGACACTGTGAAAGCAGACTGCTCAGGGACCAGTCCTGCTTGTTAATCATGATCTGTGATGTAACAAATAAGTGGAACATGCCACAATTTTCACAGATACCAAGGACAGAGAACACAAATTCAGAAAATCTCTAGGAAAAGTAAACTTGTCAGTACAGTCGACACTGTTCTTTTAGAAACTGCTATTTGTCTCAGAGCTATGACATCATTCTCTCTCTCTCTCTTTCTCTCTCTCTCTCTCTCTCTCTCTCACACACACACACACACACACACATATGTATGTATATATAGGTATACACACACACAAACACATATAAACCTCTGTTCAGGCAGAACTCACCTATCTTTTGCTTATAGGAATATATGTATATATATAAATATATATATATAAATATATATATATATATATATATATATATATATATATCATACACACACACACAAATACAGGGAGAGAGCGAGAAAGAGACAGAAGGACTGAGACAGACATACAGGTAAAATGTCTTTCCTCATGTTCTCATCAGAAGGTGGAAGAAATGGACGGTTCATTATGTGACTCAAATGGGCAATTATAAAACACTGTTGTGCTACATTCCTTTAACTCAGGAATTTAGGAATTTTCATCAAGAGGAAAGCAAGGTCACTGCCCTGGGGAGCAACAGACTAGGATCAAGGCTACTTGAGTCAACATAGCTTGTCTTAGAAACTTCTCTATGAAGGGAAGAAGATGCAGCTCTCCCAGAAATAACATATCATCACCGAAACAAATCACTCCATATAAAATTAAAACATTAATTAGGAAAAATATCTTAATGACAGCACGTATTCAGCTCTGGCTAATGCTCAAAGTGGAGTGAGTCAAAACAGATTTTGGATTCCACATATGCTGTCATCCACAAGTTTCTTTCTGGTTCAGGCCCCAGGTTATTTTGAACAATTTCGATATGGACTGGAGATTGCAAGTACTACTTCATACAGCTAGGAGATTTACCCAGCAAAGATCTCCAGAATCATTTATCCAGCGCAGCAGAGCCTTGAAATAGCAGGTCATTCTTTAGTGATGGGTTCCTGAGTTGAAGGTCCCAGAAGATGAGAAAGATAGCGAAAGTAGAAGGTAGAATGTAGAAGAACCCTGCTGGGGAGATCTTTCACAAGCTATGTCTTAATCCAAGTAAGCTTTATAAGAATATCATCTTGTATACTACCTAGAGGGGAGAAGTGTAAAGAAATGGAGACTTCTATGAAGTCAGCAGAAACTATCATAGCCTGGGACAAACTTAGGAGAAGTCTCATAAAATAATGCTGCACATGGGAAATACCAAGTATCTATTAAAATCAACTACTGACAAAGCCAACTTTGGATTTGGGACTGATAGTCCTATCGCCATCTAGTGGAAAGAGTTGGAATCTCAGGATCTGAAGCTTTTCCTCCCCAAATGCCCTGGCCACAGACCCATTGCAACCTCTCCCAACCCTAACCCTGGCTGAACCTTAGGCAAGCTCCTAATGCTTAAGGCTCCAGGCTGTTAAGGGTCTGGAATTTCGGAAGGAATTATGTGATTCTCCAAACATTAGGATCAAGCCATATTTGAGTGGACCAGCCCTCACCACAACAGTACTTGTTCTTTCAAAGATCTGTCAGCAGGTGTAGTCCTGCCCTTGAGGCAAAAATATGGTGTTCCCAAGGAGAAAACTGGATCTTTATGGCACACCGTGCTTTAAAGTTGGTTGTGGGGAACAGCCTTCTGTGATCAGTGGAGTAGCTGGGACGGAAGCCTTCCTGCCACCATTTGCACCAGGGAGCCAGGAAACTCCACAGCCTTCCGTGCATAGTCCACCAGGAGAGAGAGATCTCCCAGCAGCAGCCCCACTTCTGAGCACAGAGGTGAGATCTCCACCTTCTCTCTGGAGGAGAACAGCTAGGAGTACACAGGGCATAAGATCAGTGGAGCAGCCGGGACTGAAGTCTTCCCGCTGCTATGTGCATAAGGGAGCCAGGAAATTCCACAGCCTTCTGTGCATAGCCTGCCAGGAAAGAGTCAACTCCCAGCACTGCTTTCACTTCTGAGCTCAGAGTAGTAAGAACACAGGAAGAACAAACTCTAGTCAGAGACAACAATACCAACTAGCGCCAGAGATAACCAGATGGGGAAAGGCAAGCACAAGAACCCTACCAACAGAAAAGCCACATGGCAACATCAGAACCCAGTTCTCCCACCACAGCAAGTCCCGATACCCCAACACACCAGAAAAGCAAGAGTTGGATTTAAAATCGTATCTCATGATACTGATAGAGGGCTTCAAGAAAGACTTAAATAACTCCCTTAAAGAAATACATGAGAATATAGGTCAACAGGTAAAAGCCCTTAAAGATAGATAAACCCTTAGCCTTCAAGTCATGTTGAATATAGGTCAATAGGCAGAAGCCCTTAAAGAAGAAACACAAAAATCCCTTAAAGAATTACAAGAAAACAGAAGCAATCAAGTGAAGGAACTGAATAAAACCATCAAGGATCTAAAAGTGGAAGTAGAAACAATAAAGAAATCACAAAGTGAGACATCTCTGAAGATAGAAAACCTTGGAAAGAATTCAGGAGTCATAGATGCAAGCAACAACATCAGAATACAAGAGATAGAAGAAAGAACCTCAGGTGCTGAAGATACCATAGAAAACATTGACTCAACAGTCAAAGAAAATGCAAAATGTATAAAGCTGGTAACCCAAAACATCCAGGAAATCCAGGACATCATGAGAAGACCAAACCTAAGGATTAAAGGTATAGACGAGAGTGAAGATTTCCAGGGCCAGTAAATATCTTCAACAAAATTCTAGAAGAAAACTTCCCTAACCTAAAGCAAGAGATGCCCATGAACATACAAGAAGCCTTCAGAACCCCAAACAGACTGGACCAGAACAGAAAGTCCTCTTGGAACATAATAATCAAAACACCAAATGCACTAAACAAAGAAAGAATATTAAAATCAGTAAGGAAAAAAGGGCAAGTAACTTATAAAGGCAGACCTATCAGAATGACACCAGACTTTTCACCAGAGATGGTGAAAGCTAGAAGATCTTTTTCCAGATCTAGGGGTTTGCACTTCAGTAGCACTACTGCCTCTCCTCCAGTAGCCTACCTGTGTGTCCTCGTGCCAAGCCCCTTGGAGGAACTAAGATTCCAGATCCCTGGCCCTCAACTGTCTGCTACTTCTAGTTGTGGGCAGTGTCTCTGTGTTCGCTGCTTTGCAAATTTGGAACTTGTCTGAACCCCAACCATAGCACTCATGAGGCCCTTCTTTTTCCTCTTAAAATCAATCTATATAGCTTGCATAGCTCATCAGTCAGCTTACACTGGAGCTATCAATGTGTCCCACAAGTGGATGGGTGCCCCAAATATTAACAATTAATGAGAGATTTTAGGGAACAAGATTTTTTTTCTGTGGCTTCTGAGTTCAGGTCACCTGATATTCCACCCGTTGGTTATGAGACCATCCCAGACAGAACAGGAAACACATGACACACACAGTGGCTTTTGTGGCCAACAGGCATGGACAAAAAACAAAAATACAGAGGCAAAATAACCTACAAATAAAATAACACCCTAATTTTGGAGAGAGAGAGAGAAGAGAGAGAGAGAGAGAGAGAGAGAGAGAGAGAGAGAGAGAGAGTATGGAAAAGCTGAGTATGGTAATACATTTCTTCAAACCCAACACTTAGAACACAGAGAGGCAGGGAGATCACTAGGTAGTAGGAGAGCCAATGCTGCATAGTCAACACACACACACACAAGCACACTCTGAGGGAGAGAAAGAGTGAGTGAGAGAGAGAGAGAGAGAGAGAGAAGAAAAGAGAAGAGAAAAGAAAAAGAAAAAGAAAAGAAAAAGAAAAAGAAAAGAAAAAGAAAAAGAAAAAATTAATAAAGAGAGCACTGGAGAATTGGGACAATACAATAACTCTTAAAGCCATTTGAGGTGTTTAAGGACAGTCCCTTACGGTCATTTTCAAAATGAATATTGCCAGATATGATGGTATGTGCTACCAATTCCAGAAGTTTAGAGGCAAATTCATCCTCACGAATTTAAGGCCACACTGGTCTACATAGTCACTTCCATAATGTAAACCATCTCAAATAGGCCATTTTTTTTCTAATGGGTAGATATGTTTGCACTGTCAAGTACCAGGGAGCAATGAACTAAATGATGTGAAGTAAAAATATATTTGATTTGCAGGCCAATTTGCATCTCCTCTGAATTAGGATAGAGAATCACCCCTGAGTTAAACAGAGAAACTTTTTGTAGTCAAACTTAAGGCTAAGATGCATAGTAATTATTACAAAACTGGAAGTGCTTTGCAGTTAGTAATACAATTAAAATCTGTAGCTTTAAAAACATTCCATGAACAGTGGAAACAATTTATACTATGTAAATCTCAAGGTTATTGAGAAAAAATAGTCAAAATGACAAGTTGCCTTTTAACTTGGGACATGATTTAGAGAAAACACCATAGTTAACAATATAGAATTAATTAATATTTATTTTTAGGATTAATTTGGAACAGGAAATAAAAAATAGACCTTAACTGGCCCTTAACAAATATAACTGTGATTATTTATCTTTGTTGTTGTTTTTGAGACTCATTTTGAATACCAGCTGAACTGACTCACTAAATAAAAATAATTAACAACATTTATTAAATCTGTAAGAAAGAGTAGTATAATGCCTCAGTGTAGGGGAATGCCAGGGCAGGGAGGCTGGAGTGAGTGGCTGGAGGAACACCCTCATAGAAGCAAGGGAAGGTGGAGAGGATAGGGGATTTTCGGGGGTTGGGAGTGGGAATAGGAAAGGGGATAACATTTGTAACGTAAATAAAGAAAATATCCAATAAAAAAATAAGTGAACTGTCAAAAAAAGAGTATGATATATTTCATCCTGTGTTTTGGCTTCCGTTCTTTACATGAGTTGTCAATACAAGATGGAGCTGAAACATTATTCTGTATTGGGTTGTGTTATAAATAAAGGAGAATGTTCTTAAAAGTGGTTGCTTATTCAGGGAACTCTATAACTGTCAATCTTGGGATCACTCCTAATTTCAAACACTTGGGACAGATGATATTGCTCTAGAGATAGTTTGAAAAATATTCCTCCTTGTTTCTATTATTTGAAGGGATGATTTTCTGTGTTCTCATCTTCCCAGAAACTCTTTTGCATATTTACCTTTGTCTTAGTATCATAAAACTCACCATATAATTGCAGGAATCCATTTGGCTCACAATTCCAAAGCATTAGAGTCAATACTGGCAACATAAACACATGGCATCAGGTAGAGCTGAGAGTTCATAGTTTGAACCTCAGACAAGAGGTAGCTAGAAAAGTGGGCGTGGTTAGAAGATGTTAAAGCCTGAAAATGCGTCCATGTGATACACCTTTCCAAAAAGGCCACATCTGTGTTCCTTCCCAAACAGTCCCACAAACTAAAAAATAAGTATTTGAACATATAAGTCTATAGGAGCCATTCTCATTTAACTACCACGTGTGTTTCAAAAAGTAAAAAATATTTTTATATGACTACACTGTCCTTTAAGAGATACTGTTATGTTTCCTACATACAATGTCACAAAAGAAAACAGTCCTTAGAGGAAAGTATCAGAGCATAGGAAAGAATAAACAGACCAAAATTTAACAGGGAAAACAACAAAACTTCTAGCTCCTTGTTCAGGAAGGTTAGCCTGGGATGAAATCACCTTAACCACAGGTCTTAGGTTCTCCCGCTTCTCCAGCTCTGTCACCGGCCCCACACGTAGCTCCTTTTCAGCAAACTCCATTACCTGCTTGCAACTTTCCTCAACAGTGGTCCTTTTATCTCTAACATCTTGTGTACAGTATTCTTTTTATTTTATTGAAAGTGGATTAGTGGGCATGAGGAATGATTCAGTTGTTAAGAACACTGTTCAAACCAATTACTTTTTCTAGCTCTCATATGGCTGATCAACGTGGTCTGTAACTATACTTCCCTAAGAACCATCAACCAAAATAGTTGGGTATAAGCTAATACCTGGCATTGCTTTGGATGTTTACTTGAATGAGACATTTTCTCTAAGTCCTGACATAGACTAAAGAAATTAGTGATATAAAAATACAAAACTATACCTCTGTTGCCAAGATCCACATCAGGGCTAGAAGGAGTGCTCTGAGAGAAGGGCTGATCAGGGCATAGAAAATAAAGCACTGTGAGTTAAATCATCAGAACAAGGTAACATCCTATGTTTTGCTGGAAACAGTTTTCTACCCTGCTTTCAGTCTGTTCTGTACTCATTTTATCTGATCTGCCTTCTTTGGAGATCTTCACATAGCTCCATGAGACTCTTCTACAAGCAATTCTTTCTTGCAATCCTAAAAAATTCTCTGGTTCGGTCATCTCCTGGAGATCAGAGTCCAGTCTTTATTTTACATTTCAATCAAGTCATTTACTCCAAGTTTCCTTTTGATTATTTTAAGAATGAGCATCCATGCTTGGCACTGACGGTGCAAGCATTTAATTCTAGCCCTTGGGAGGCTGAGGTTTCTTAGTTCTAGGCCAGCCTGGTCTACAGAGTGAGTTCCAGGACAGCCAGGGCTACAAAGAGAAATCTTGTCTTGAAAAACTAAACCAAAAGAAAAAAAAAAAAAGACCATCCCCAACCTAAGGTCCTAATTCTTAGGAGAAATCAAGTACACATTTTCTTTTAACACTGCAAAAGATTTAGAGATCTGCCTGCCTCTCTTAAGCCCAGATGCTAGCTGTGTGGGACCCAGTCCTGAAAGTATCATTTCTAAAATTCTGGGGTTTAACATTTCTGTGCCCCTGGCTGCTCTGGAACTCAGGAATCTGTTTGCCATTGTAAATATAAATAACAGAAAAACAAAAACTTAACTGGGTTGAATCTCTTGTAATCGTCACTCCCTAAGTCTCATTATCTTCTATCTCCTTCCTTAGGATCTGTCAGATACAAAGATATGTTGGCTCACAACACACCTACTTTCTTTCCTTCAGATGTGTGAAGCCCCTCAGAATTCAAATTGCATCATGATTTTTTTAGGAATTACATATTTGACACCCAAGTTTTTAGAGGTCTTTCCCACACCCTTAAGGGCTGTACTGACATTACCAGCATTTACCATTTTACTGAGACATTAGCTACCCCTATGCCTCCTGGACATGTGACCATAATAGAGTCACAAATATTAACAGGGAAGACTTTCCTTAAAGTAATATGTACATTGTTATACAAACTAGCCTATGTTCATGGCACTTATTGATATGCCTGGAGACCCATGGCCACTGGCCACTTCTCAGAGTGAGGAACCCTGTCATCTGATCTCCACCAAGGCCACAAGGACCTGGTACCCTGTACTACAAGGGAACATGAAAAGGTTGTTGAGTCCTGTCTTCTTACAAAAACTGGCTTCATGTGATATAAAGAATAAAAGTTATATTCTAGAAGAATATATATACACATAAGAAATATTCGATTATGATAGAAAGATTTGAAGAGGGTATTATGAATCTAGCTTAACATATTGGCCTGAGGTCAAGAAACAGAGATCAATTAGAAATGTACAGTGGCTATAAAAATTAGTAATGACAACAATCCATTAGTCAAAGTAGTCTTCATTTCTTATAGGTCACACAATTGCAAAACAGCACCATCAGCTTGGGGTCCATGGTCCTTGAAATACATGATCTCTGGAGGATATTTTACATTCACACAAAAAAGTTAATTCTGGAAGCAAATATCAGTGACAGTGACCAGGACATAGTAAAACAGATTAGATTACTAAAATTCATGCTCTTATAGTAAGAGTGTCATAGGATTTTTCCACAGTAATAGAACAAAAGAAGTTAAGAATAGAAACATTTAAAATGTAATAGTGGAAGCATGATATAGGTGTTTTAGGTCAAATTGGGGAAATTCCTCTTAAGAGACTTCAGACTGGACATTGTGACAATGTTAGTCACTTCATGGGTGAACACTAAAGTAGAATGGCCATGGGGACTATGATCTTCTTACTAGTTACACAGACCTCAGACCACCAAATTGAGTTCTAGAGTTGTTGTGTAAGTTTTCTGTCCCACAAGCAATGGAGGAGTGTTTCCCTTGCTTCACAACCTTGCTAGCAAATGCCATCTCTTGAGTTTTTGATCTTAGCCATTCTGATGGGTATAAAATGGAACTCCAGAATTGTTTTGACTTGCATTTATCTGATGAGTAAGGGCTTTGAATATTTTTTAAGTACTTCTCAGCCACTGGAGACTCCTCTGCCAAGAATTCTCTATTCAGTTCTGTGTCGCCTTTTCAGTTGGGTTATTTGTGTTGTTGGTGTCTAACTTCTATTTTGGATATTTGCCCTTTGTCACATGTAGTGTTGGTGAAGATAATTTCCTAATCTATGGGTTGCAGATTTTTCCTATTGACAGTCTCCTTTGCCTTGTAGAAGATTTTGAGTTTCATGATGTCCAATTTAATAATTGTTGATCTTAGAGCCCGAGTCATAGATATTCTGTTCATGAAATTGCCTCTTGTACCAATGTGTTCAAGGTTATTTCCCACTTTCTCTTCTATGAAATCTAGTGTATCTGGATTTATATTGGGTCCTTTATCCACTTGGACATGAGTTTTGTGTAGAATGATAAGTATGGATCTATTTTGATTCTTCTACTTCCAGTTACACCAGCACCATTTGATGAAGATTGTTTTCCATTGTATTGTTTTCCCTTCTGCATGAATAATCAAGTGTACATAGTGTGGTTTTGTTTCTGGATCTTCAGTTGCTTCCATTGATCAACAAGTCTGTTTCTGTAACAATATCATACTTTTTTTTTTAAATCACTATTGCTTGATATCAGGGATGTTGATTTCCCCTGACATTCTTCTATTATCCACGATTGCTTTGTCTATACTGGGTGTTTTGTTTTTCCCTATGACGTTTACAATTGTTCTTTCAAGGTCTATAAAATTATGTTGGAATTTTAGTCAGTATTGCATTGACTCTCTAAATTGTTTTGTTTAGAAGGTAAATTTCACTATGTTGATACTACCTATCTATCCATGAGCATAGTAAATCTTTACATTTCTAATATTGTCTTCAGTTTCTTTGTTCATGGACTTGAAAATCTTGTCATACAAATCTTTTACTTGCTTGGTTAGAGTTACACCAAGATATTTTGTATTATTTGTGGGTATCATAAAGTGTGCAGTTTCCGTAATGTCTTTGCCTGTTTATCATTTGTATAAAGAAGGGCTACTAATTACTTTGAGTTAATTTGTATGCAGTCACTTTCTGAAGGTGTTTATCAGCTTTAGGAGTTCTCTGGTAGAATTGTTGGGAGTGATTATGTATACTACCATATCATCTGTGGATAGAAATTCTTTGACTTATTTTATTACAATTAGTATTACCATTATGTCTTTAATGTGGCTTACTGCTCTATCTAGAACTTAAGTTACTATATTGAATAGATATGGAAAAATGGACAGCCTTGACTTCTCCATGATTTTAGTGGGATTGCTTAAAGTTTCTCTCCATTTAATTTGATGTTGCATATTTGCTTGCTGCATATTGTTTTGATAATGTTTAGGTATGTGCACTATATCCCTGCTTTCTCTAATACCTTTAACATGAACAGGAGTTGGTTTTCATCGAAGTCTTTTTAAGAGTCTAATGGGATAATCACGTGTTTTTTTCTTGCGGTATTTGTTAATATGGTGGATTATGCTGATGGATTGTGGTTTATCAAACGGTCCTATATTTCTGGAAGGATGTCTCCTTATTTATGATGACTGAAGTCATTTTGGTGTTTTGGATTCGGTTTGCAAGTATTTTATTGAATAATTTTGCATCAATGTTTGTTTTTATATGTTGGGAGACTTTTAATGACTGCTTTTATTTCTTTAAGGGTTATGGAATTGTTTAAATGGTTTACATGATCTTCATTTATATTTGGTAAGTGTTATGTGTCTAGAAAATTATCCATTTCATTATGATTTTACAATTTTGTGGACTACAGGCATTTGAAGGAAGATCTAATGATTTTTTTAACTTCTTCAATGTCAGTCGTTATGTATCTGTTTTCATTACTGACTTTATTTCAATACTGTCTGTGTTTCTTGCTTAGTTTGACTATTTGTTTATCATGGTAATTTTGGAGGGTGAGAGACAGTCAGGAGGGCTTGACATTTTCAGGAATGAAGGGGACAGAGTGCTCCTTCTACCATGAAGGGAGTGGAAGCGGGATTCCACCCCATCAGAGGTGGTGTTTGGCTCTTTGTTTAAGTACAGACGCGGACGAGTGTGTTTGGACATGCTAGTGTCTGTTGTTTGTGTTCTGTTCTTGTGTTTTTTTTTTTGTTTTGTTTTGTTTGTTTTGTTTGTTTTTTGCCATGGGGCGGAGCCGGGGGCCCTGGCCTCAGCTGGACTGGGAGTCCAAGGCAGCTATCGGCAAGCAGGCTGCAGTCGGGGGTGTGACAAGGTGGAGGGGGCGGAGCTGAAGTCGGAGTCGCAGCGCCTGGAGATCAGGCTGTGCTGCACGGAGTCGCAGAGAAGCTGTGCAGAGCGGGGCAGGGCCCAAGTGCAAGAGACCATGACAACCCTTTTGTCTTTGACTGAGGACCATTGGATAGACGTTAGGGGAAGGGGACGGAATTTGTATATAGAAATATAAGGCTCTCCTCCCTGCAGTTTGTGCAGGAGCACCTGGCCGTCTGAAACTGTGCCCCTCTGGGGGCAAATTGCGTGATTTTCCTTGGTCTGTGTTCTTGAATCTAGAGGCCTGACAGTGGCAGGGTCAGGCTGGCTGTCTATGAGGTGTTGTTTTGTGTTCTTGGACTTAGATGGACGATATTATTTGGACTTTAGACTGATTTACAGCAACTCTGTGGCACCAAAATCAGGTCACGTGACTCAAGTGCGCCAACTTAGAACAAAAGGAGAGACAAAAACTTGGACTCTGACACCCCCTGGTGGGGAAAAGTCTTGACCAGACGCTCAATGTGACAAGTGCTGAGAATTCTAGTACATTAAGTTGGTACAGATGGTTTATTTCTTTTATTTTAAATTGTTTAAATTATTATGATGGATGTGATGTTAAACTTTGTGGTTATATTGTTCCTCTGGGAGAGAGGTCAAAATAAGGGAGACCTCCAGAAGACTAGATTCTAAAATATTAAATGAAAAAATCTGTCTTTGTGATACTAAAATCTTGTTTTGAGATTTACATTACAGAAAATAGCACTCCCCTTCATATCTCAGCATCCATGTTCAAATTGAAGAAACGATCTTTCTAGAGAATATAGAAATGGTCAGATTTAAAATGGGGAGAAAATAAAATGAATTTCATTTGATAAAAATCTTTATAATTGTTAAGTTATAATTGTAATTGATAAAAAATCTTTATAATTGTTAAGTTATAATTATAATTGTTAAGTTCAAGGCATAAGTTCTTATTTGATACAGGTTTTATTGATACAAAATCAAGGTTTTCATTGGTATAAATACTAAATTTGAAAGTACAGGATTTACACCCAGTTCTTTGTTATTATTACCGATCTGAGATGTTTAAGCCTATGAGTTTAGGGCTAAATAGAAATATAAGGCTCTGAGTTTATTGTTAGGGTGTTTTCTAGGTTTTAATCAGAAATAGCTGAAGATAGTTTAACAGACAACAGTCCACATTACTTTACATAGATAGTTGGTTTTCAAAAACGTCAAAAATCCATGGTATATGATGTTTATGTCTTAAAAGCTATGTTAAGCTTTCTATATATTTTCAGTTAATATTTGTCACTCTTAGATTTCTGATGGGGTTGAAGACTGTTAGTCTCACAGACAGCCAAAGCTGTTTAACCTTGAGAAAACTGATATAGATTTAAATAAATGATTTTCAGGTGACATAAAATTTAAAGCCAGGACATGAGTCAATTCTTACAATGTTAATTCTTCAGTGTTAATTCTGACAGTCTTTTAAGATAATACAGATGAAAGGGTTCTGTTTAATTGACAGGGATGATAAATTAGGTGTTATGTCTATCTTATAAGTTATAATTTACAAAATGGTAATAATTATTATGCTCAATTGATATTTAGAGAGGACCACAGAGTGGAGCAGGAGAAGACCTGAGACCACCTATCCTGATGTCACAGTGGCTCTCTCACTAAGGGCATATTTCCCAAGAGACCAATTAAGCTCTTGAGACTTTTATTTGTAATACAGGAAGCCAAAAGATTACCCCCTCAGACAAAAGGTAAGAGGCACCTGAAAGACCAACACACCAGACTCCATTGGCAGATCTCGAGGGCATGGTAGCCCACAAATTTGACTAAGGTATGTAAGGTTAAGCAGGGACCAGATGAGTCACCTGCAGCTTTTCTAGAGCAGCTAATAGAGGCATTCTGCCAATATACATGCTATGAATCCGGGGGCAAGGAATATAAAGCTATTATATTATGACAATGGCTTTTATAGACGGGACTAGTAGAGATATAAGGAAAAAGCTTCAGAGGCTAGAGGGATTTGGTGCAGGTTGCTGAGAAGGACTGAATGTGGAGAGGGCATAGTAAAGGGATAGAACCTTTGAAAGATGGTCTTTAAAGACAGAGTCTAATAAAAGTAGAGACAAGTGACTAGCAGTCTGGAGGCAAATGGAGGAGCTAGTTTGCTCCTTCAGCTCCGTTTCCTTGCCTTAGAAATAAAAAGTCTGTAGAGAGATTTAGTACAGTTTTCTGAGACAGGAGATAGAGGAGGAGAAGAAACAGAGAAAAAGAAAGAAAATGACAGAGAAGGAAGGAAGCTACAAAGAATCCTGGATATAATAGAAAAAGCAGAAAATGGAGACAGAAAGGGACCAGTGTACATACTATAAGGAAAGAGGCCACTGAGCCAGAGTGTGCCCTATGAAACAGAAGCCGGGAGCAGGAATTCCCAGTTCTTGGGAAAAGTGCCCCCAAATGGCAAACCCAGGTGTTAGCCCTGGGTGAAGACAGCGACTAGGGGAGATAGGTTTTCTGACCACCTTTCCCAACCCAGGATAACTGTGGGAGTAAAAGAGAAACCCACTCAGTTATTGGTAGACACAGGGGCTCAACACTCAGTCTTCCAAGCCAATAGCACTGTTTCCAAGAAAAGATCTTGGATCCAAGAAGCCCCTGGCACCAAAATGTATTCATGGACTACCTGAAGAACAGTGGACCTAGGGATGGGATGGGTAGCCCATTCATTGAGGGTCACCACAGACTGTTCCTACTCTCTGTTGGAGTAAGACATACTCTCCAAAATGGGGAGGGGGCAAATATGCTTCCTGCCTAACGGGCTGCAGCTAACTAACCCAAAAAGAGAGACTGACCCCTGCTGAAAGTTGCTACAGACTGGAGCAGTTTTCTCCATGATGGAAGCAGGTGCTGCTATGGTGGATGGCACAAATGTCATTTGGGTAGAAGAATCATTACCCCCTGGCATGTCAACGCAGAAAGTGGAGCTCATTGCCCTCACCAACACCTTGAAACTTGGAACCAGCAAGAAAATCAACATCCACACGGATAATAGGAATGCCTTTGCCACAACCCACATCCACAGGGATATATGCCAAGAGGACTGCTCACATCAGAGGAAACCAACAGGAAATCTTGAACCTCTTAGATGTCCTACTGAAGTCAGCCACTGTAAGTATTCACTGCCCAGGACGTGCAAAGGGAAACGACTCAATGGGCAATAACCAGGCAGAGCAAGTGGCTCCAGGAATGGATATGCAGGAGCCTATACTGATTATGGGTCTGTAAGAGACACCCATTGGGAAATGGGATAAAATTAAGGAGCAGCCTCACTTTAAAAAAGGACTGAGATTGCTAACCACCCTACCAACTATTACCAAGAGAGGGTGCACACAAGAAGGGAGAACTATACTCCCCAGAAAGTAAGCCAAAGACTCACTAGGCCAAATGCACAGATGGACTCATTTAGGGGATTAAATACCTTGTCCTGGAAGTTAAGAGACCAAATGTATATATTTATGACTCAGGTTTTAGGCTAGAGAGATAATAGAACAGTGTAAGATATGCCAGCAAGTAAATGCTTATGCAGTAAAGAATAAACAGGGCAAAAGACCTAGAAGAGAACAACCTAGAATATATTAAGAGATTTTATAAAAGCTAAGGCAGGAGAATATGGCTATAAAACACCTTCTAGCATTTATAGATACTTTCTCTAGATGGGTTGAGACTTTCCCCAGTAAGCAGGAAACAGCTGCCAAGGTTAGAAGAAATTTTCCATGAGTTTCAGAGTGCCCAAGGTAATTGGATCAGATAATGGTTCTGTTTTTGTTTCTAAGGTAAGTTAGAAATTGTCAGAGATATTGGGGATTAATTGGAAACATTATTGGACGTACTTTCCCCAGGGCTCAAGGCAGGTAGAGAGAATAAACAAAACCTTATGAGAGACCTTAACTAAATTGACCTTGGAGACTGGCTCAGGCTGGGTGGTGCCTCTCCCCTTGTTTCTGAAGAGCCCCTACCATTTTAACCTGACCCCCCCTAGAGATCCTCTTTGTTACCCCAACTCCTTTGGTGTCCACTGGGCCCTCCCAGGAGGTGTCCCTCAATATGAGATTTGCCTTAAATGCTCCAGGCATGCCAGAAACTCCTCACTGCTTCCAGATAGGCACTGGATCTGTATAAGAAGGCTTCAGGAACTGTTGCTGGAACCCTGATGAAAAAAACCCTCACCAAATTGCCCACAGAGACTGGGGTAATGATTAAATAACTCTCCTACCCTTTGTGCTCTTCAGGCCCTTTTTCTCTAGGCTCAAGACCCTCAAGTGGGTGAGGTGGCGAGCATGGAAGGCCTACTCAGGAGAAAGAGACTTGCAAGTCGTTTTCAAGTTGGAGGTTTGGTCTACGTTAGACACCACTGCACAGAATACCTTGACACTTGGTGGAAAGGCCCTTATCTTGTACTTTTGACCACCCTGCTTTCTGCTTTGATGAGACTCTTTGTAATTTTACTGCTTTTGCTTACAATTGGAACCTGTGTGACTAACCGGTTAAAAGTTTTTATTAGGGAAATGTGTAAGTGCCGTGCAGATTCTTATGCTATGCCAACAATATCAGAGATTAGGGCAGGACAATCCAGAATATACAGAGTCAGAGATTTACTTCTATAGTTCCAAGATTAGAACTATTAACAAGAGAAGGAGTGAGGAATGATTGACCCCCCCCCCAACTCAATGTTTTTAGACCTCTAAGCAACTAGCCCATCACAGAGTAACTTGTTTTTCTGTTTTCAGCTTGAGAAAGATAGCCCACCCAGTTCTAGTCCCAATGTTTAACTATACAATGCCCCAAGGACGTTAGCTCCAGATAATCTCTAACCTTCCTTACTTCCTCATTCAGTACTTCCCCATTCCATGCATGTTTTGACCTCCACCCCTTGCCTTGTGAATTGTGGCCTCCAACTCTTGTATTGTGATTTTTCCCCTTTAAATACCCCTGAATTCAGTTGCACGGGGTCCACGGTCCTCTAGCCCTGCGTGGTGTATGGCTGTGGAACCCAGAATTCTGGAATAAAAGAAATCCTCATGCTATTGCATCGAGACCCTTTCTTGCGAGTGATTTGGATGTCGCTTTCTGAGGCATGGGGTGCTGGGGCACCCTGGGTTTATTTTGGGTCTTACAAACACATCAAAACAATCAAAGCAATCTACACAATTGTTATTATCCTTTGAGTCAATGTTCCTTCACCATTTCCTGTCTTGGTCTTACATAAGATCAAGGCCTAAGTTTATACTATTTGTCTGGGATAAGTTTATTCTGCCTATCCCATGCTTTTGACCTACACTTTAAGATCAATAGACTGAATTTATTTTTTATCTATGCATAAGTTTTTCCTTCTATGGAAATTAGTATATCTACATGTTTTATATTCACTTTCACTTTATATAACTTGAACATACAGACTTTCCTCTGTTTTTAACTTCAATTAAATTCCCTTCTACTTACTGTATCAGCCTATTTCCAGGCTCTTAACTGTCCCAACTTGCTAAACAATTCCAGCTTCCCTGTGTTGCCTCAAAAGAATCCAAGTGCCTGCCCTGGAATAGACTTTTAAAATTTGGTATAACACATTTTTTTTCATTCATTCCCCATTGTACAGAAATTAATACCTCTTATTATTTGTTGAGATAGGTTGACATCAAAGGCCTTGACCACTTTATTCAATGTATACTCACAACCATTTAAACAATTACCAGAATCTCTCTCTCTCTCTCTCTCTCTCTCTCTCTCTCTCTCTCTCTCTCTGCTGCTGCTGCTGCAGTGGCCCCAGTGAACTCTGTAAAACAAAATTTAACATACTGAGGTGAGAAATGTCTCCTGGGAATTTGGGGAACACCCTGTACAGAAACTGGAAATCTTACTTGGCAGTTTCCTAAACTCTCCTCCTTCTTAGTAGCCGGGACCAAGATAAACCAAGCTACTTAAGATGGGCCCATAGTTCTCAAGAAGCAGTTTGCTCTGGACTTCCTCCTTTTCTCTCTTCACGGGGATTCCTACTGCCTGGCCTTTGAAGCTGACTCACTGACTGCAAGCTCCCTTTTATGAATTGCAATGCTTTGCCTCATAGTTGTTTACATAATTACAACCTTCCAACCACATGCAGGTTTATATGACTGTGCATGTGTGCATGAGGGTGGCTCTCACACTCTGGTACAGAAAGCATTGGTTAAGTCAGGAAGTTTTTTTTTTAAAGATATAAACTAAATGTTAGATAAGGATTTTTCACAAAAACTTGTTAAGACCCAGGGGGTATAAGAAACTTCAAACTCTTCGAAAGTTTACTGTAAACTATAAGTGACTCTGTATTCTAATTAGGAAGTTTGATGGCATCTGTAAATTGATCCTCTGTATCTGTTACTTGAGAAACATTCTACCTGGTTGATTTTGCATTTCCTTGTGCCAAATGGTTATAATTGTGCCTGCTTTACTGGATACAGCCTTTGAAGTGGTAATACCAACTCTTTGAGTATAAAATCCACTGCACTTAGGCTCCAGAGCAGACGTTGAAGTTGAGTGAATGTTTGCTGGGGAAGTCAGCCACATTCTCCAGGACCACAAGGCCACATGTTGACAACGTTATTCTTGCCACTACTTGACAGATGTTGTCCATCTGGGGCCCAGCTCAGCCCACATACTTCCTGTCTATAGCAACTGAGCGAGGCCACATAGTGTTCTGCTACCCGAACATAAGTGGTGGATGTGGCCAGACTGTGAACCACTGGACAGGAGATAGCTGTTCCAACTGAGGGAGCTTATGCGAGTGGAGTGAGTGGTCATGTTTCAAAGTCATTTCTGCTGCTGCACATCCCATAGCTGCACCTCAGCACTACTGGTGCCTGCATGTAGGTAGTTGCCCTCTTTGATCCAGGCCACAGAGGATATGTAGTTCGCAGGCTGCTCTATTTGCAACAACTGCAGGATGTCACCAGACCCAGCATTCCATTAAGTATACTCTGATGTCCGGCGCCACAGCCAATGTGTTTCCAGAGCTCCAGTCCACACGATTCAGGTAGTAGTCATTCTGGATAACAGAAGCATCAAGAATCCCGTCTGGTAGGGAATGAATGTACCTGCAAGCCTTGCAACTAAAGCTAGGGATGGCCTTCTGACTGTAGAGTACTTGCAGCCTATTCTGTCAGCCTTCTGGGGCATTGTGAGGTTTTCCACTGAGCCTTAGGATCTTGGCTCCTTCCATTTCAAAACCTTACAGGTTCAGAGCCTAGGCTTTCTGATGCTCCTTGATGGACATCCTGCTGTCATCTGGCTGTTTTGTCTTGCTCAAGAGGAACCTGGCAACTTCCACTTGAGAAGCACTGAGTTTGGGGCTTACAGTGATCACCTCTAGGTTTGAAGGGGATGGTCTGAACCTTGGAATTAGATTTTCCAGGAGTTCAGTCCTAGGTCAAGTGGCACTGTCTGATCTGTTGGCAGCCTGCATTGGGAAAGAGGACTGGGACTGTGTCTTCCTTTCCTTTGGGCTGCCTGCATGCGACTGGTGCACTGGGGAGGGGCGTGGCTAGTTTAAGCAGGGAGAGTAAATTGCTCTTGAACAAGAACTCTGCCAGGGTAGGTAGTGTGTCCATGGGGCTGCCAGACACATTCTTTTTGGACAAGCTAAGGCATGCTAGCCTGTTGTAGTTCACTTTATCTCTTTTATCCTGAAAAACAATTGCACCAATCTCTTCCATCTCTCTACATTCCTTATCTGATCATAGTTAGCAGACAGCCTCTACCATCTACCTCTAAATCTGTTTTCTGAGCAGTCTCTTTGTACAGCACCTCCAAGCTCAAACAATCTCAGACAGCCAGAAAACTTTGAGAAGAGTCAATGGTAAATCCTAACCACCCAGGATGTCTGGATCATCATGGGGAACTTTGCTGAGTCCTAGCTCATGCCAAAAACTCAAGAATTATGTATACCAATTCAGCTTACCTTTTGTTCTAGTTGCTAATAGTACAGTTTGGTGAGGGACCACATGACTCTAGCAAAACCAGAAGCTCTGCTAAAAATCCAATTTTCCATATCTCTTAATCTCACATCTTGTCATGTGTTTTCCATTTGAGAATCTACAACTAATTTTTAATACTTAGTTCAAGCCTATAGGTGAGATGCATTCTGTAGAGATAGTTGGTTACTCTGCTTTACTATAGGATGCCACCTGTGCAAGACCTTAGCTCAGCTTGCAAATACTTTGCAATCTCAAATGAAAGACAGACAGCTTTATTTAATATGCCTAAATTAACTCCTTGACTGAGCCACTCCCAAATCCCCACAATGCTAATGCCTCCCCTGTGGTACTCCTAAATTATTACTTACTAAAATGTATACCCCATCTTTGCTACTCCAGAACCAATCAGAGGAGGGAATTCTGGGGCCACTCTTCCACAGCTCTTACATGGCTGATTACTGTCTTTCACAGCACTCAAGCCTGCATCCAATTCCTTTACTGGCATGGTGATTCTGTTTTCCCCTTACCTGTGAATCCAAAAGTCTTGCCTGTCTCCCTGCCTATCCAATGGCTGCTGGCAATTTTATTTATGAGTTACAACCAGCTTGGAGCAGGGAATTTTGTTGTCTAAAATGCAGGGTTCTCATGCAGTTTGGGAAATAATTTACCACGAGTAGCATGATAACCAATACAGAACAATTGGGAATAAGCAGAAAAACAAAAGAAAAAACAAACACAACAACGTCAAAAACATGCCCTAAGTATTACCTTCTTGTTATCACTGGGCATTTAATCATAAGGTGAAACTAAATTCAAGTTCCAAGGCATGGGGGGTTGGGGAGATCCATCCTACCTTTACTCATCTTTTGTTCTTGAAAATATAATGACTGTCTCTAACAATGTCTTCTGCTATTCATCTTGTGCTTCTCAAAGCAGAACACATGACCTTTACCACTAAAGAGCAAATCCATATCATTGGTTAAAGTGTAACGCCCCCAGTTTCTAACAGTTGATATTGTAAACTACCTAAGGCCCTACTGTAAATCCTGATTGTTGGGAAAATGAAGCTGTTATTTGGCACAGATATTTCTGTTTCTCTCCCTTTTTTTATACTTTTCTTTTTTCATTTTTTTAAATTCAATGTTTAATCTCTTTTTACAATCCAGACTTTATACCCACCCAGTCCGCACTCCAACTGTTTCACATCTCATACCTCCTACCCCAATCTCCAAGAAGATGTCCCCATGCATACCCCACATCCCACCAGACTTCCCTACACTCAGGTCTCCAAGTTTCTTTAGGGTTAGGCACATCTTCTCTGAGTCCAGACCTGGCAATCTACTGTTGTATATCAGGTGGTTTGTGCTAGGTGGTTGTTGGCTCAGTGTCTGAGAGATCCCTGGAGTGCAGGTTAGTTCAACTGCCTGGTCTTCCAATAGTGTCACCCTCCTCCTCCTCACCTTCTTCCAGCTTATCCCTAATTCAACCACAGGGTTCACCAGTTTCTTTCCAATGTTTGGATATAAATACCTGCATGTAACAACTTCAGCTGCTTATTGGGCCTTTTGTAGGGCAGTCAGGATAGGCACCTGTTTGCTAGCAAACCATATCATCAGTTAACCTTGGGGCCACGCACTGAGCTGGATCTTAATTTGGGCATGTCACTGGATCTTATTTTTCTCAGGCTCTTCTCTATTTTTATTCCTGCAGTTCTTTCAGACAGGAACAATTTTGACTGTGAGATGGTGTCCCGACCCGCAGGACAGTCAACAGGGTCCCCGGACCACCTAGGAGAAGACAAGAGACAAGAGACACGAGAGACGCACAGCAAGACAGTGTTCTGACCAAGCTGTCAAATTTTATTTTTTACACACTGCAATTTAAAGGGAAGCAAGTAGGTGTAGCGAGGGGTAAAGACATTGTATTTGGGGAACAATCTCAGGGGGCTAGTATTGTTTCTTAGGAACAGGTTCTCAGAATTGTCTCTCAGAATCTCAGGGAAAAATTGGCTATTGCTGCAGGAATTTGGCACAATAAATTGATCACGAGGAGGTGAAGTGAAAATGAGTTGCTATGGAAACCCAACCACAGGTGAGCTGTCTGTTCTAGCCCACTCAGGTGAGCTCTGCATGTACTGACCATCTAGCTACTTGGCTAATCTTTAAGCTAGTATTTTTCCTTATAAAAGCAGGCTTGAAATGGCTGAAAGGGGGTTTTGAGATCTAAGTGAGAATGGCTCCTTGCAGGATGGCAGCTCTAAAACATCCTGGGTCACAGTAGGGAGGTGTGTGTGTGTGTGTTTCTGGTGACACATCAGGTTCTGAGTGTGAACTCTAGTCGTGATCCAGCAGCAGTTTATTACAATAAACTCCTGTCATTTGTATTACCTGATTTTGGGTTCTGTTGGTTCAGAGAGAACCTCATTCACGAAAGGCTCTACCACATTGGTTACACTCATAGACTTTTCCTCCAATATGATTACTTTCATGATGATGACTATAAAAATGTGCAAAGGCTTCCATATATCGAATGCAGTCATAGGATTTCTCTTTCATAATGATGAAGACTTGGGAAATTTGAAAAGGCATCACAATATTAGATATATTTATACATTTCTATGCAGTATGGATTACTTGAAGTTATGAAGACTGTAGAGATATGCAAAGTCTTCAACATATTAAATACACCCACAGGTGTTTTGTACATTATGTTTTCTTTCATGCTACTGAAAGCAAAGGCTGTACCACATTGCTTACATTCATAGGGTTTCTCAACTATGTCTTATTTTATATATTTGAAGATGATAGCAATGTACAAAGTTTTATCCCCTTTATGACATACATAGGATTACTCATGAGTTTGTCTTTTATTTACTTGGAGAGCACTGTGACTTGCAAAATGTTCACCACATTGCTTATATTCATAGGTTTTCTATCTACTGTGTATTTTTCTTGTGTTAGAAGATTACACTTTTGTAAAAAGGCTTTACCATATTAGTGACATTCAGAAGATTTCTCTCCAGTACATTATTTTATGTATTTGAAAATGATTGTGATATAGAAGTATTTCAGAACATTAATGTTATTCATAGGGCTTCTGTCCTCCCTGTTACTTTATATAGTTGGAGGCCACTGCTTTGTGAAAGACATTTAAAATACCATTACTAACATTCAAAAATTTCTCTCCTATATGTGCTCTTTTATGATTTTGGTGACCACTGCTGTTTAAAAAATCAAATCCACATTGCTTACATTCAAAAGATTTCTCTCTTGTATGTGTTCATTTATGTATTTGAAGATCACTGCTTCCTGCAAAGGCTTTACCACATTGGTTGCCTTCATGGAGTTTCTTTCCTGTATGTGTTCATTTATGATAGCTGAGAACACTGCTTCCTGCAAAGGCTTTACAAATGTTTACATTCATAGGGTTTCTTTCCTCTATGTGCTCGTTTATGATATTCGAGACCACTGAATCCTGCAAAGGCTTTACCACATTGGTTACATTCATAGGGTTTCTCCCCTGTATGTGTTCGTTTATGCCTTTGGAGGTTACTCCTTCCTGCAAAGGCTTTACCACATTGGTTACATTCATAGGGTTTCTCGCCTCTATGTGTTCGTTTATGATATTCGAGACCATTGAGTCCTGCAAAGACCTTACCACATTGATTACATTCATAAGGTTTCTCTCCTGTATGTGTTCGTTCATGATATTCGAGACCACAGTGTCCTGCAAAGGCTTTACCACATTGCTTACATTCATAGGGTTTCTCCCCTGTGTGTGTTCTTTTATGTGTTTGGAGCTCACTCCTTCCTGCAAAGGCTTTATCACATTGGTTACATTCATAGGGTTTCTCTCCTGTATGTGTTCGTTCATGTCTTTGAATGTCACTCTTTCCTGCAAAGGCTTTACCACATTGGTTGCATTCGTAGGGTTTCTCTCCTGTATGTATTCTTTTATGCCTGCAGAGGGGACTCCTTCCTGAGAAGGCTTTACCACATTGATTACATTCATAGGGTTTCTCTCCTGTATGTGTTCTTTTGTGACGTAGGAGACGACTCCTTACTGCAAAGGCTTTAGCACATTGGTTACATTCATAGGGTTTCTCTCCTGTATGTATTCTTTCATGACATTGGAGGACACTCTTTCTTACAAAAGCTTTACCACACTGGTTACATTCATAGGGTTTCTCTCCTGTATGTGTTCTTTTGTGACGTTGAAGATGACTCCTTACTGCAAAGGCTTTACCACATTGGTTGCATTCATAGGGTTTCTCTCCTGTATGTATTCTTTCATGACATTTAAGAACAATGTTTTGTGCAAAGGCTTTACCACAATAGTTACATTCATAGGGTTTTTCTCCTGTATGTGTTCTTTTATGACATTGGAGACCAGTACTTCCAACAAAGGCTTTACCACATTGGTTACATTCATAGGCTTTCTTTGCTATATGTTTTCTTTTATGTCTTTGGAGGTTACTCCTTCCTACAAAGGATTTACCACATTGGTTACCTTCATAGGTTTTCTCTCCTGTATGTGTTCTTTTATGATAGTCAAGACCACTCCTTCCTCTAAAGGCTTTACCACATTGGTTACATTCAAAGGGTTTCCCTTGTACATGGGTTTGTTTATGATATTTGAGAACACTGCTTCTTCCAAATGCTTTACCGCATAGGTTACATTCATAGGGTTTCTCTCCATTATGTGTTCTTTTATGCCTTTGAGTATGACACTCATATGCAGAGGTTTTATCACATTGAATAAACTCAGATGGTTCCTCTCCAGTAGAACTTCTTTCATGCCTGCAAATATAATTGGCAAATGTGAAAGCTTTCTCACAGTGATTATAGTCATCTCTTTTTATCTATATTAATTCACTAACATTTTGGTTTAACTGTAAAGAACAACCTGATGTTAACATAATACTACTTTCTTTACATTCAAAGGTGTTCTCCTTCATTACAGATTGTTTTAAGTCTTTGAAGATACATGGAATGAGATGAGAATTGATCACCTGGCTCACAATTATAGCATACTTTTTCTATAAGAGGTTATTCACATATTTGAAAAAAAGAAACAGGAAGAATGCAGAGCTTTTGCACACTGATTGCATTCATAAATTTTGCAATCATGATGAATACTACTTTTGGAACATGACCCAATGCAAACAGAAAAATTTCTACTTCCCTAATTCTTGTAAATATTTTAAGCAGTTTGACTTGCTAAATGTCCCCAATAATGTTGGGAAACTAATTATTTATAAACTTTTAGACTGGTTAAAATGTCTACACAAAGTTGGATGTACTGCATGTCTTTTAATAGTTCTGGAAAAGAGAAAGTTATGTTGCTCCTTTCAGTGTCTCTATGCTTACATGGCTTGTAGCCTTTGTAACCTATGAAATCCATATTAAAAGAAAAGTAACACCTGAAAGGGTTCTACATTACATTCACCCAGTTTTACGTTTTTTCTCATAAAGATGTGGCACAGGGATTAAGGTTTCTCCACAAACCATTCTTGAGTCTCATAATCTGTCCATCTCACTAAATTTAGCACTGTTATTACAAGTATATAATCAACCATAGATTTACTATGGATTATTTGCTTATTACAAGTTTTTGGACATACATTTATCACCTAATCAAAGTGTTTCCCTTTTACAATAGCTAAGTGCTATGAGACTAAATAGAGTGGCAGTCCTATAGCATGGCTCTAGTGGGCTTGATTATATAGTAGTGACATATCTGGTAAGCCATTGTTTCTGTGTCTTTGAACTTAAAGGAATGCCTTGCAAACAAAACTTGGATACCTGCTATACATATACATGGTTTTGTGAGATTCATAATCATCCACAGCAGAAAGGAGTACACATTTAACCCTATTGGTTTTGTTTAAAACGTGTAGTACATATTAAAATTTCTTCATAGGCATTTTCTTATTAGCTTGCACATGAAAATTACCTTCCATGACTTCTAGAAGTGTGAAGATGGTCTTCAATAGTATGTTCTTCCCAAATGTACCCTAAAACAGGGTAACAGAGAAAGTATGTTACATTATTGGAAATTACACAACATTTAAATTGCTAGATTGAATGAACTTTAGAACCAGGACTGATTTATTCACCTCACTCTACATTCTCAACCTCACTCTACCTCATTCTCAACAGAAATTACAAAAACAAATAACAATAACAAAGAAACAGTTATGTCTACATTTTACAAAGTAAATAAAGAAAACACTGTATTACCTATAGCTGTGAGATTCCTATAGGTCTCTAGCATCACACTTTTGTAGAGACTCCTCTGAGAAGGATCCAGCAAAGCCCACTCTTCCTCAGTGAAGTTCACGTGCACGTCATCATAGGTCACTACATCCTAAAAGATCGATACATGTGTACATAAGAAAGCATGAAACTGACAACATGTAAATGTGTGCTTCAAAATGAACACTTGCTGACTGTCCTCCCCACCCACATTGTAGTGCTTATCCAATATGCAAGCTGACTTTCACAGTTGAGCAAAAACAAACACTAAAGTAAATGTAGGAGAAAATAAATGATCTCTGGGAACCTGATGTCTTAGTCTTAAGCTGTTGGGTATGGAACAACATAGAATGCTGTAGACCTTCCCCATTTCTGTTCCCTGAGACCCCAGTACTCAAGGGTGCCCTCAGGACTGCAGCTTCCTCTCACCCGTCCATGGCCCTGAGATACAAAAGAGCATTTACATCTCCCCTTCCCTTCCTGCCCCATGTTTGTTCCTCAGCACCCAACTATGGGCAGACACCCCATTTCTCAACCACAGCCAGTCCTCCCGAAGACTAAGCAGTCTGTCTAAAGACCCAGCTCACTATCTGTTACCCTAGATACAATTCTCATAGTTTACTGGAGCACTGCAACACAATATCAGGGAAAGCTTCCTCTGCACATTTCCATGTGACCAGTTTTCAAGTTTTCTTCAAAATAACTAAGGGAACTACACCAGGAAAAATGTGAACTTGACCAATGTTACCGGTGCTTGTGTGCGTATTCAAAGAAAAAAAAAAAAAACGTTTTCATGACTCCAATGAAAATACCTCAATGTGACTCCTATACTCTTATAATTTTTGCCCTCCAGAAACGACTGCTCTGTGTTACAGAGAGGACCCATGTTCTAGAGCTCTGCGTATGTAGGTGATAAGAAAAGTGGGCTATGGCTCTGTAGCTCTTCATGACTGTTAGTGATTTCAGCAAAATCAGCCCAACTGGAGCCCACACACAAAACAATGTTGAATAATAATTTATTGTCTGCTTCATGCCAAATGCATTTTCTTACAAGATGTGGAAACTGTAATATCCACCCACACAGCACCAAATGCACCTGAGAAACTTCTGCATCTCCAAAGCTCATTTTGTAACCAAGAATTGAATTAGTGTGAATCATGCCATTTTGACCTCTAGGTAACTGAAAGATAAAAGGATTCTAACCAAATATTTCTGAAGGATGATCGTTGTCACCTCTTTTCTGCTAACTTCTAAACTCTTTACAAATTAGTCTCACAAAACTGAATGTAGAAGGTTCAGAAATTCTAGAAATCAAACCATCACTTTTCAAATGTCCTAATGCACACCAAAAGCAATGCATGTATATATGCACTGGACAGTGACATTTAAACTCCTGCCATTTGCAGGGCTACTGAGGCTCCACAACCACTGTAAATCCACAGTAAGGAAGGATCAAAGGCCTAAGGACTCTGCTATGACCACCACATGGACCAACAGAATCAGTCTGAGCCATACTCCTAGGTACCAGCAGATTAGACTCTGATAGCTCTGCAGACTTGCTCTTTCTGGTCTGGTGATGGAGACTCAATCATCATGGCATGGCTTTTCATCTTCTTCACAGATTGCAACAGATGGATCTGAAGAGAATCCTGTAAACAATCTACATGCTACCTTCTACTAGAGTTTCTGATAGAATGGCTTGGCTAGAGTCCCTTGTTAGCTTGGAAAACACAGCTGGGACTCAGGACAATAGCAGCTCCTGTACTGGAGGATCACAGAGCAAACACAGCTGGGACTCAGGACAATAGCAGCTCCTGTACTGGAGGATCACAGAGCAAATGACTCAGACAGCTGAAGCTTTCCAAGCTCTGCAATTCCACCATGGGTGCACACAGAGCCCTAGTCTGGGAAATTTTCATTCAACAAAAGTTTCCAGTCTCCCAGAGCACTTACTTTCCTTTTTTAGATACAATGTCTTTTCTTTCCACATTCAATTATACATGCTAAGTCCACTGCAGCCATCTCTGCTTCATACTGGAGAGGTCCTACAGCCAAAGTGCAAACAAATTCATACAGTAACGACAATGAAAAAGAAAAAGGGGATATGAAATTGAAAGTAAGGCGCAATTAATGAGAGAACAATGGAAATAAAATGAAGAAATAAAAAGTAAAGGACATCACTGCTCCTAGGTAAGGTGGAGTAGGAAGTTGGTTATATACAAAACAGAGAACAAAGCCAGAGACAGGGATATAAGTGATAGTCTACAGTAGACATGACCTTGGACCTTGTGGAGAGAGGAAAGAGGGGGTAGCAAGGGCCAGACCAAGAGTTCAGAATGTTTAATCATAGATGAAAAAGACCATTTACCAAATGGTTGGATTACATAAGGAATGGCATCTCGGAGATTGGCAGCCCTACTTCTGGGCTAGAGGGTGAGGTAGGTCAGCAATGTGCTGTAACAGGAAGGGACTGAGATCTGCTGGGAGAACCAAACAGCCAGGTTTTCTTTGATTTGTTAAATAGCCCACTCAGCCATTTGTCTCAGGGTTTCAGACTTAACACTGGGGATAAGGAGTGGGAAGAAATGATGTAATTACACCATCAAACACTATTTTTAAAAGTTAAAATACACTTTTTGGTCCTATAGTTTTTAAGGACTAAACATATGTACTAGGGCACACCAAGTAGTACTCACATCTCTTCTCTAAGATGGTGCACTTTCAAAGAGGAATCATAACATTGCTGTTAGGCACAGCCACACCAGTTTGGTCTAGAACTTCTTTTGTTTGAACTACTAAAAAACAGAGTATTTTGGTTTCTAGATAAAAGTTCAGTTCCTCATTTATATTCCTCATTGCCTCAACATCCTTCTTCTTCCTCCTTTTCTGTGTAGCAATTATACCAGCTTCATGTTTGGTCAGTGAACTCAATTCTTGTATGGTTCCCTCTTTATTTGTAATCCCCTTACTCCCAATCCAGGGAGGTTAACAAACACTCATTCACTGATCTTTTTCTTCTCACTGACCAGCCAGAACTCAGCTTCAAATGAGTTGCAGGACTGTCCTCCAAGCACTGGGCAGCAGAGGCAGGTTCAGGTGCTCAAAGAAAGTCTTCACTACATGGTATGAGAAAGCCTGAGCTACAGGAGAGGTTGCTCTAAACAGATAGATATGAAATCTCCTTAGAAAAAGAATGAAATTCTTAAGTTCTGGGAAATATTGGAGAATAGAAACAAGTACGAGGTCAGAGAATGAAGAAAAGGACATTTAAAAAGTAATACCAAAAAATGAGTTTTTGTAGTGCACTGACTTTCAAAAAGAGCAAACCCCCTTGGTAAGTGGAATGGCATTAATAAGATATTGTTTGCTCTTGCACCTATGTGCAGTATTAACTACTGAGAGCTATAACATGACCCACACAGCTACAGCCAATGGTTTGTGCTTTGAATTTCTAAGCTGACTGAAATATGCCAACAAGGAATGCACATATTTATATAATACGGATCCTAAAATGGGAATTCATTATCCACTGGCTCAAGCTAACCTGCACAAATTTAACATTAAAATTAAAAAATTATTCACCCTGACTGATTCAGGTCCTTCTCCAGAAGGGTGAAACCTGCAGCTGGCTCCCTTAAACTTTGGTCTGTGATCTAGATATGTTCACCTGACAGTGAACATAGTAAACCATTCCTCCTCTGCTCATCTGAAGGTGGAAGACAAGGACAGTTCAGTATGTGACTGAAAACAGCAATTATAAAACCCTGTTGGGATGCATTCCTTTAATTGAAGAATTTAGGAATTTTCATCAGGAGGAAAGCAAGGTCATTGACATGAGGAGCGACAGACTGGGATCAAGGCTGAAACAATATTGCTAGACTTAGAAATATCTCTATAAAGGGATGAAGATGCAGCTTTCCCAGAATCCATACATCATCTATGAAAGAAATCACGCCACATACAATTAAAACATTAATTAAGAAAAATCTCTTTAATGACAGCATAGATTCATCTCTGGCTAATGCTGAAAAAGGAGCCAGCCCCCCACCCCCCAAAAAACAGCAACAACAGATTTTGGATTCTACATAAGCTGTCATCCATAAGATTCATTCTGAATCAGGGTTCACATAGTTTCAAATTATTTAAATATGTACTGTAAATTTTACTTAGAAATCTAGGAGATTTACACAGCAAAACTTCCCAGAATTATTTATGAAGTGCATCAGAGCCCTGAAGTAACAGGTCATTTTTCAGTGATGGGTTCTGAGTTGGAGGTCTCAGAAGATGGGAAAGATAGCAAGAGTAGAAGGTAGAATGTACAACAGCTGTGCTGGGGAGATCTTGTATAAGCTATGCCTTATGCCAAGTAAGCTTCTGAAGAGTCTTCTATACTACAAGACTTAAGCATCTTGTATACTACCACAGGGGATAAGTGGAAAGTGGAAAGAAATGGAGACTTGTATGAAGTCATCAGAAACTATCATACACTGGGACAAACTTAGGAGAAGTCTAATAAAACAGTGCTGCACAAGGAAAGACCAAGTATCAAAAAGTTTACTGACCAGCCCACAGTGGTCAGACTTGGGACTCATGACCATATCCCCACGGGGCAGAAAAATTTCAGATCTCAGAATTCGAAGCAACCATTTCCTAATGCCTTGACAACTAAATATCAGACCCGGATTAAAAACACTTTTCCCAGGCCCGAAACTATAATTAATAAAAAATCCCTCCCAGTACCCAACTCTTTGAATTTTAGTTAATTCCAGATGTGACCAATTTGACTACCAAGAATAGCTAGCACCACTGACAAGGCAAAACAGCTGGCAAAATTTTTTTTTCCCTGTGGCAATGTCTTTCTTCAAAAAGGCAAAGCATTGACATTTTACTTCTTAAATTTGTATATATTCATACATAGGTTTGCCTACGGCTTTGCATCCTAAATTCAGTAGTCTTCTGAACATGTTCAGATATTAAAGCAGAGATATATAAGGGCATTCTTAGCTCAAAGTTATCTAAATATACATGGAAATTATAACAATTGTGGACAGAAATGCCTCTGGAAGGTTCATCTTGTACTACAAGGTCTTAACTGAAAATCAAGTAAATGACACTGTGAAAGCAGACTGCTCATGGACCAGTCCTGGTTGTTAATCATGACCTGTGATGTAACAAATAAGTGGAACATGCCACAATTTTCATAGATACAAAGGACAGAGAACACAAATTCAGAAAATCTCTAGGAAAAGTAAACTTGTCAGTACGGTCGACACTGTTCTTCTAGGAACTGCTGTTTGTCTCAGAGCTATGACATCACAGTATAAACACTTATACACACACACACACACACACACATACAGGGAGAGAGAGAGAGACAGAAGGACAGAGACAGATATATAGGCATAATATATTCTATGCTTAATAAAATTTGAAGTTAGATGATTCAAATGCTGATTTCTCACATATCTTATTTGAATCAGGACACGGTGCTGTAATGCTTATACAAAGAATCTCCTGTTTCAAGTTTGTGTAAACTGTTCTTAAAATTTACTCTCTACCTTGTGAATAAATGCTGATCAGCCAATGGCTGGGCAGAATCAGAGAACAGGGTGGAACTTCTGCTATCCAGAGGGAAGAGAGGAGGAGAAACACGTGCTGTTTGGACTAAGAATTTGAGCTATGAAAAGGATGTCTGAGGAGCCACATCAATAATAATATGCAAGTATCACAGGATGGGTGTTGGAGGGAGGCGGATTAGCATAGAAGGTGAGGACAGACAAGTTAATTGCTCAGCTATTGAGGTACACTTTAAATAAATCATGGTTAGGCAGGTTCAGGAATTGGGGACAAACCAAATAAAGAAAAACCTTTGCCTGGATAATCCACTGTTTACATTTATGTTAAAAATAATTCATGATCATATATATATATATATCATGTTCATATATACACGTATATACATACATACACGTGTGTGTGTGTGTGTGTGTGTGTGTGTGTGTGTATGTGTGTATGTGTGTGCTCATGGATTTGCATGTGTCTGCCCTCACTGAGGCCACACAACCACAGGAGATGCCTGAGACTTGAATTAGAGCAAAAGAAGTTTCCAGGAATGGAACCTGAATCCTTTGCAACAACATCAATTGCTCTTAACCCTTAGCCATCCCTCTACTGAGTCTTTTAATTTAAATTTTATTTTTATACTTTTTAATTGAAATGTATTACATCACTAGTACCCTTTTCTCCTAGCTCCATCATGTCCCAAAATCTTTCTAGTCAATTTCTCCATACTTAAGTATGAGTGAATAAGTATGTTCAAATATATAAATAGTGCATGCTGAGTCTGTGTCTGTTGATTGGGTGCACATGGTTTCAGGACTGACAACACTGCAGTGACTGCATTTAATAACCACAGAGGTAGTTCAGGATTTCCTGAGGCTAACAGTCCCACTTGCAGTAGAGTTCTACTCTAATGAGCAGCAGGTTGTTGGGGGCACAGAGGTCCTTGCAAACTCACATTACTAGGGAAACCAGGAATGTCAAACATACAGGATCCTCTTCCCAATGATGGAGATAAAATACCTGCTTTCACTGTGAAAGGCTGGGAGTGGATCTTATTAATGACCTGGCAACCTCTTTGCCATCTATGGAGGCAAGCCACACCTATCTTTTGCTACAGAGGTAGACCTAACTAACCCAAATTCTCAGAATGATTATACTACACTCCTTTTTCACTAGACTCTTACCCATTCTTAGGGGAGATGCCACATGTAGTTTGTGGTTATCTGACCTCTATGCTATTGGTCAGAGACCACATTAAATTCTAAGTCTTTCAGCTACAGAAACCACCATCTTGGTCACTCAGGCTTTGTAAAAACAGTTTCTATGAAGTCATAAGTTATGCTTTATTGTATCTCTAGAAGTAAACTGATTGGAATTATTATTGCCTGTAAACCTTTTCCCAAGTTGTACTGTGTTCTAAATATGCTGGCAAAGATTCCCCAGTTATTAGATTCTCCCAGTATGATCCAGGTTCACAAAGTCAATCTGCCTTAGGTTTCCAGTCTCCTGTTTCACCATGGTTTGCTTTCATCTGGGATAACTGCAGGGATCTGTATAACAGAAGTTAAACCCTCAGGGGACCTAGAATGCCTTGGACAAGAATATTATCAGGAATAGAAAACTTAAGGTGGTGTATATGTGTCAGAGACCTCATATATCCTAGTGTATGCTGCCTGGTTGGTAACTCAGGGTCTGAGAAATCTCAGGGGTCCAGGTTAGTTGACATTGCTGGTTTTCCTATAAGGTCACCCTCCTCCTCAGCTTCTTCTAGTCTTTTCCTAATTCACTTACAGGGTTCCTCGGCTTCTGTCCACTGGTTGGGTCTAAGTATCTGCATCTGATTCTTTCAGCTGCTTGTTGGGCGTCTTGGAAGGCAGTCATGTTTCGCTCCTGTCTGTAAGTACACCATAGCATCAGTAACAGTGTCAGGCCTGGGAGCCCCCCTTGAGCTGGATCCCAATTTACTCCCATCACTGGACCTCCTTTCTCTCAGTCGCCTCCATTTTTGTTTCTGCTTTTCTTTTAAACAGGTTCAATTCTGGCAACCCCATCCCTTTCTACTAGAGGCAGACTGTACAAGTTCCCTCTCCCCATGGTTGGACTTTTCATATTAAGACCCCTCCTTTTGAGTCCTGAGCATGTCTCACCTTCCAGGTCTCTGGTACATTCTGCAGGGTCACCTTGCCTCTTACCTCCCAAAGTGGCCTGTTTCCATTCTTTCTGCTGGCCTTCAGGGCTTTATTCCTGAGCCCCCCACCCCCAGTACCTGATCCTGTACCCCCTTTCCCCTCCCGTTATCCTCTCCCATCCAGGTCTCTTCTTCCCTCTGACCCACCCACCCCATGATTGCTACCTTCTCCCTCCCAAGTGTGATTGAGGCATCCTCACTTAGGCCCTTCAACTTGCTTACCCTTTATTTGTTCTGTGACTTCTTCTGGATTCAGTACAAGAAGATGCACCTAACCCTCATGAAATTTGAGGTCCCATGGAGTGGGGAGGTTTGCTTTAGGGGGAAGGTGGTGGACATTCTTTTAGGAGACTGGGAAGGAAGGATTGGAAGAGAATCTGTCAAACGATGGACCACAAGGAGGATAAGCTCTGGAATGTAAAAAAAGAGATATAACAACAACAACAACAACAACAATAAAAAGAAACAAAAATATCCTTTTGCCAAAAAAGGAAGAAAACTTGGGGTGGAATATACCTCCAAAGCTTGTAACACATGCATCTGAGGAGAATCCTGCAAAGAACCTTCAAGCTACTTTCCTGATCCTGGTTGATAGTCCTGCCCAGAGTCTCTCATTAGCTTGGAAAACTCAGTTGGGCCTCGGGAAAGTAAGGAGCAGCTCCTATACTCTGGGACCACAGAGCAAATGACTCAGACAGTTGAAGCTTTCCAAGCTCTGCTGTTCCACCCTGCATGCAGACATAGCCCTAGCCTGGGAATTTTGCATTTAAAGGAATGTTCTAGTTTCCCAGACCACTTATTTTCCTTGTTAAAGCACAGGGTCCTTCCTTTGCATATTCAATTATACATACAATGTCATTCTGCTTCGTACTTGGGAAGTTCTGCAGCCAAAATGCACTCAAATGCAAACAGTAATAACAATTAAAAAGAAAACTGGGGCTAGAGAGATGGCCCAGGGAACTGGATGCTTTACCAGAGGTCTTGAGTTCAATAACCAGCAATCACATGGTGACTCACAACCATCTGTAATAGGATCTGATGCCCTCTTCTGGTGTGTCTGAAGATAGCTATAATGTACTCAAATATGTTAAATATTATTAAAAACAAAAAAGAAGAAAAGAAAAAGTGGCTATGAATTTTAAATCCAGGAAAGGGGAATGGAAAAGAAAGAAGAAATAAAACGTAAAGGACATCACTCTTCCTAGGTATGGTGGAGCAGAAAGTTTATTACACACAAATGACCTTGGACCTGGTGGGGAGAGGAAGGAGGGGGAAGCAAGAGCCAGACCAAGAGAGCAGAATGAGTAACGATAGATGACAAAGACCAGCCACCAAACGGTTGGACTACAGAAGGAATGGCAGCCGGGAGATTGGCAGCCGTGCTCCTGGGGTAGACGGTGAGTTAGGCCAGCCATGTGCGGTAACAGGTAGGGACTGAGGTCTCATTAGTCATTGCCCTAACCTGGGAAATGCCACATGATGGCCAATATGTCATTTGACTGACTGTCTAAAACTGATTACCTGACTGCTCATGCTGAATGCCAACCACTGCCAGAGCAGAAAAACCTCGCCTTCTTCTTCCTCCTCCTTTTCTGTGCTGCAAGGACACCAGCTTCAAAGTTGGTCAGAGAACTCAGTTCTTACACAGGTCCCTCTTTATTTGGAATCCCCTCGCCTCTAATCCAGGGAGGTTAGACAGCATTCATTCACTGGTGTTCTCATCTCACTGATGAGTCAGAACCCAGCTTGAAAGGAGTTTTGGGTCTGTTTTCCAAGCACTGGGCAGCAGAGGCAGGATTAGGTTTTCAAAGCAAGTCTTCACTGCATGGCATAAAAAAAGCCTGACCTACACGAGCTGTTTCTCTAACAGACAGATTTGATTTCTCTTCAGGAATACAAATGAATTTCTTAATTTCTGGGAAACATTGGAGAATAGAAATAAGTAAGAGATCAGAGCTCCTATAGAAAAACAAAATGAAATTTACAAAGGAATACCAAAAATTGACTTTTTAAAAAGATAAATATAATGCAAAGAAATACATCATTGGACTTATTTGAGAAAGATCAGGCTCTTCCTGGTAACAGGAATGACATTAATAAGATTTTATTTGACCTTGCCGCTATGCGCTGTGTTAACTACTGAGATCGATAACCTGACACACACAGCTAGAGCTAGTGGCACATGTTTTATGTTTCTGAGTTCATTTAAGTATGTCAACAAGGATTGCACATATCTAGATAATACAGGTCCTAAAATGGGAATTCATTAACCACTGGCTCAAGCTAACCTGCCCAAATTAAACATCCACCAATCTCATCGTCTTAGTCAGGGTTTCTATTCCTGCACAAACATCATGAGCAAGAAGCAAGTTGGAAGGAAAGGGTTTATTGAGCTTACACTTCCACGTTGCAGTTCATCACTAAAGGAAGTCAGGAGTGGAACTCAAGCAGGTCAAGAAGCAGGAGCTGATGCAGAGGCCATGGAGGGATGTTCCTTACTGGCTTGCTTCCCCTGGCTTGCTCAGCCTGCTCTCTTATAGAACCCAAGAGCACCAGCCCAAAGGTAGTACCACCCACAAGGGGCCCTCCCCACTTGATCACTAATTGAGAAAATGCCCCACAGCTGGATCTCATGGAGGCACTTCCCCAACTGAAGCTCCTTTCTCTGTGATAACTCCAGCCTGTGTCAAGTTGACACACAAAACCAGCCAGTACAATTGACCCCTTGTCAACTTGTCACACAAACACATCACTATTAAGCCTCAACCCTTACTTTCTTATTCATCCCCAAGATCTAAATTACTTTAAAAGTCCCACAGTCTTTACATATTAAAAGTTCAATCACCTTAAAATGTCCAATATCTTTAAAATTCAAAGTATTTTAAAAATTCAAAGTCCCTTAACTGTGGGCTCCACTAAAATACTTTCTTCCTTCAAGAGGGAAACATATCAGGGCACAGTCACAACCAAAAGCAAAACTCAAACTCCAATGGTTCAATGTCTGGGATCCAACTCATGATCATCTGGGCTCCTCCAAGGGCTTGTGTCACTTCTCCAGCTCTGCCCTTTGTAGCACATAGCTTGTCTTCTAGGCTCCAGCTGCCTGTGCTTCACTGCTGCTGCTGTCTTTGGTGGTCATCGCATGGTACTGGCATCTCCAAAACTGTTATCTTCCACTGTAATTAGGCTTCACCAATAGCCTCTCATAGGCTCTCCTCAGGGTGACAAGCCTCTGCTCCTATGCATGACCCCTTCAAGTCCTGGGCCATCAATTGCAACTGAGGCTGCACCTTCACCAATGGCCTTCCGTGGCCTCTCACTGTGCCAAGATCCTCAGCTGCTTTTCATGACCCCTTCATGCCTTCAAAACCAGTACCATCTGGGTGACTCTTACACAGTACCAAGTCCAGCCACAGCACAAAATACAACTCTGGCTATCTCTGGAACACACTCTCTGTGCTCTCAGAAAACACTTCCAAGAAGATTTCATCTAAGTGATGCTGGTCTCTTCTTAATCACCACTAATTTCTTAGCTCCAGCTAACCAGCATCAATAGTCCCAGTAACACAAAGGTTTGCTTTAGTGGTTCTGGTATCTTGTTACTCATAGCTGATTCTTTAGCCCCAGCTAACCAAAACCACAGAATCTTCACAATCAAAACATGGCCACTGTAAGAATCTTTAATCTTCCCTCTGAAATTTCCTAAGCCAGGCCTCCATCTTTTGCACTGTTCTTAACATTGTCTTCCAAGCTCCTACAGAACTTTCCACAGAGCTCTTAATATTCTAATGGCTTTTCTAGCTCAAAGTTCCAAAGTCCTTTCACAGTCCTCCCCAAAACATGGTCAGGTTGTCACAGGAATACCCCACTATGTTGGTACCAATTTGTCTTAGTCAGGGTTTCTATTCCTGCACAAACATCATGACCAAGAAGCAAGTTTGGGAGGACAGGGTTTATTGAGCTTACACTTCCATGTTGCAGTTCATCACTAAAGGAAGTCAGGACTGGAACTCAAGCAGGTCAAGAAGCAGGAGCTGATACAGAGGCCATAGAGGGATGTTTCTTACTGGCTTGCTTCCCCTGGCTTGCTCAGGTTGCTCTCTTATAGAACGCAAGAGCACCAGCCTAAAGGTAGTACCACCCACAAGGGGCCCTCCCCCCTTGATCACTAATTGAGAAAATGCCCCACAACTGGATCTCATGGAGGCACTTCCCCACCTGAAGCTCCTTTCTCTGTGATAACTCCAGCCTGTGTCAAGTTGACACACAAAACTAGCCAGTACCTTCGTTTATATAACCACATGCATTATTTAATACATGCAGTGAAATTACAAAAGTATTCATCCTGCCTGATTCAGATCCTTCACTAGAATGGTGACACTCACAGGAAACTCCCTTAAACTTTGGTCTGCGATTCAGCTATTTCCTGCCCTGATTGCCTTGACAGAGAACACAGTAAACCATTCGTCCTGTTCACATCTGAGGTTGGAAGAAATGGACAGTTTATGATATGACTCAAATGAGCAATTATAAAACACTGTTGTGCTACATTCTTTTAACTCAAGGATTTAGAAATTTTCATCAAGAGGAATGCAAGGTCACTGCCCTGGGGAGCAACAGACTAGGATCAAGGCTACTTGAGTCAACATAGCTTGTCTTAGAAACTTCTCTATGAAGGGAAGAAGATGCAGCTCTCTTAGAATTAACATATCATCAGCAAAATAAATCACAAAATATAAAATTGAAACCTTAATTAGGAAAAATCTCTTAATGACAGCACGTATTCAGCTCTGGCCAATGCTTAAGGTGGAGTGAGTCAAGACAGATTTTGGATTCCACATATGTAGTTATCCACAAGTTTCTTTCTGGTTCAGGCCCCAGGTTATTTTGAACAATTTCAATATGGACTGGATATTGAAGTACTGCTTCATACAGCTAGGAGATTTACCCAGCAAAGATCTCCAGAATCATTTATTCAGTGCAGCAGAGCCCTGAAATAGCAGGAAATTCTTCAGTGATGGGTTCGTGAGTTGGAGGTCCCAGAAGATGAGAAAGACAGCAAAAGTAGAAGGTAGAATGTACAACAACCCTGGAAGAGACACCTTACACAAGCTATGTCTTAACCCAAGTAAGCTTCATAAGAATATCATCTTGTATACTACCTACAGGGGAGAAGTGTAAAGAAATGGAGACTTGTATGAAGTCAGCAGAAACTATCATACCCTGGGACAAACTTAGAAGTCTAATAAAACAGTGCTGCACAAGGTTCATATCCAGTGTCTAATAAATCCATTACTGACCAAGACCACTGTGGATCTGGCACTGATAACCATATCACCATCTAGTGGAAGGAGTTGGAATCTCAGGATCTGAATGTTTTCCTCCTCAAATGCCCTGGCCACAGACCATTGCAACCTCTCCCAACCTGAACCATGGCTGAAGAGAAAGAGCTCTATTTTCTGTTCAGTACACCAGGGCCTTAGGCAAAGCTCCTAATGCCTAAGGCTCCAGCTGTTAAGGGTCTGGAATTTAGGAATGAGATGCAATTCTCCACATAGTAGCATCAAGCCTTATTTGAGTGGACCAACCCTCAACACAACAGTACTTTTCCTTTCACAGAGCTGTTACTGTGTGTTGTCCTGCCCTTGGGGCAAAACCATGCTTTTCCCAGGAAGAAAACCTGAATCTTTATGGCACACCAGGCGATAATGTTGCTTGTGACCCTATAATGCCACATTGAGTTCCTTGTTAGGGGCCTGCTCCTTGATATGTGGCCAGGCCTAAGACTCTGAAGAGCATTAGCTAGTGGGAACCTGCGTCCCGCCTACACCCCCCTCCGCCCCCACCCAAGTTACCAATTTGGAGCCTGAGCTTAATGCAAAAGCAAGAAAAATGCATTGTGTGCTGGGGGCAGCCCTTTTGGCTGACTCTGAACCAGACTTGTCCCTTGTTATGGTTTGGAGGCACATGTCTGACAATCCCGGTAAACAAGCATGCACACTACTATACTAACCTCAAACAGGACTGCTTAGCATACTACATGCCTGTCAGGCGGTTTACAGGCAGTCCTACCTCAGGGACATTCTACTTAGTGTCACTTAATATTTCCTAAGCATTGGTAAATCCTTAACACCATCAACTCTACTCTTGTACATCACAGCTTAATATTGCAGTGCTACCCAACTCATGAAATGTCTTTTACAGCCTCCACAAAATCAACTCCAAATGGATCTTACACCTACATGTTAACTGCTAAGGGTAGAACTTAGAGAAGGTAAAAGAGAAACCAGGGCTCTCAGGTTTGTCATCCTGCCAAGGATATTTCTCCACACAAGCCCTTCCTCAAATGCTTTGTGCAGATGCAGCCCCAATAATAAAGTTATTCAGAGGCCACAGCCAGGTCCAAGGAGAGACTAGGTCCACAAGGACCTCACCGGTCGCTGCATCTGCCTGCCTGCTTCTTACCACCCAGCCTCTGGGAAGAGCCAGCACACATGCATTTCTTACTCAGATGCTTGCTCCTCCCTCTGTGGGAGATGACCTTGCACTTACCATGTCTGGAGTTCTGAGCTTGCCGAGCTCCCTTCACATCACCCAGCAGAGGCACTAAAAGCATCACACAGAAATTCACATTACATTAATTCTGAATTACAGGGAGGAAGTTGCGGGCTTGGTACCCAGAAGAACAGCCTCCTCTTCTGACTGACAGGTCCGTCGGTAGGTTCTGGTTGGCTAATGAGTATTTGAGTGACATGAGCACCACCATTAGGGTTCGAGTGTGCTAAAGGGACGCATAGTGAGCTTAGTGGTTCCAACCTGGGACAATCCTTTTCCAAATCTAGAGATTTGCATTTCAGTGCCTCTCCTCCAACCGCCTACCTGTCCCTCCTCCTACCAAGCACCTGGGTGGGGGGTGGGGAAGGTGGGCGGGAACTATGAATTCCTGCAGCCCAGCTGCGTGCTGCTTCCCATCGTGCACAGTGTCGCTGTGTTTACTGCTTTGCAAATTCCGAGCTTGCCTGAACTTAACCCCCTGCACTCCGGAGGCCCTTCTCCTTCTTCCTCATAGAATCAAGCTGGGTAGCATGCATACCCCATCAATCAGCTTATATTGGAGTTTCCGATATATTCCACAAGTGGACGGGTGCCCAGAATATTAACAATAAAGAAAGATTTTAGGAAACAAGATTTTGTTTTGTGGCTTCAGGCTAGGTACAGGTAACCTACAGGTATGTTAAACCCGATGGTTATGAGACAAGCCTCAGAACAGAATAGGAAATACATAACAGACACGGTGGCTTTCCTGGATTCCCTGGCCTTTGTGGCCATCAGGCATCTGCAGGAAACAAAAATACAGAGGCAAAGCAACCATACAAATGACAGCTAAATTTCGTTTTATGAGGGAGAGAGAAAGAGAGGAGGGAGGGATGGGGGGAGAAAGAGAAGGAGAGAAGGGGAGGGAGAGTGGGAGGGAGACAGAGAAGAAAAGAAAAACAAAATTAACAACATAGAGAGCACTGGAGAATCGGGTCAACACATTAACTCTTAAAGTCACTTCAGTTGTTTAAACCCAGTGCCTTACAATCATGTTCAAAAGTAATATTGCCAAGCATGAGTGCAGTGCTATCAGTCCCAGAAGTTTGGAGACAAATCCATAGCCATGAATTTGAGGTCACCCTGGTCTGCATAGTCACTTCCATAATATAACCAATCTCAAATAGATCTTTTTTTAAATGGTAGATGTGGTTGCACTGTTAAGAACCACGGAGCAATGACCTAAATGATGTGAGGTAAAAAATTATTTTATTTCCAGGCCAATCTTGCAGTCTCCTCTGAATTAGGAGAGATAATCAGCCCTGAGTAAAAACAGAGAAACTTTTTGTGGTCAAACTCAAGGCAAAGATACATAGTGATTATTACAAAGCTGGAATGGCTTTGAAGTTAGTAATTTAATTAAAATCTGCATTTCTAAAAACATGGCATGAACAGTGGAAGCAATATACACTACATAAATTTCAACAGTATAGAGGAAACACAAGTCAAAATGACAAGTTGTCCTTTAACTTGGTACAGCAAAACACCATAGTTAAAAATATAGAATTTAATCAAATTTTATATGTAGGATTAATTAAGAACAGGAATTAAAAATAGTCCTTAACTGGCCCTTAACAAATTTAATTGTGATTGTTTATCTTTGTTGTTGTTGTTTTTGAGACAGGGTCTCATTTAGAATGCCAACTGAACTTGATTCACTGAATAAAGTATAATTTACAACATTTATGGAATCTGTAATAAAGAGTAGTATAATGCCCCAGGGTACAGGAATTCCAGGTCATGGAGACAGGAATGTAGGCGGGTGGGTAGGGGACACCCTCCTAGAAGCAGAAGAAGGGGGGATGGGATCGGGAGCTTTTTGAGGGTAAAAGAGGAAAGGGGATAACATTTGAAATGTAAATAAGGAAAATATCTAATAAAGTTTAAAGAAAAAAAAGAGTAAAGGAGAAGGGGTTCTTAAAGGGGTTGCTTCTTCAGAAATGTCTATAATTGTCAATCTTGGGATCACTCCCAATTTCAAAGACATGGGGCAGATCATAACTGCTCTAGAGATAATTTGATCAATATTCCTTCCTGGTTTCTATAATTGGAAGGGGTGATTTTCTGTGCTCTGATCTTCCAAGGAACACTTCTGTATATTTACCTTTCTATTGGTATCATAAAACACACCATGGACAAAGCAAATTATAATTTCAGGCATCAACTTGGGCATAGAATTCCAAAGCATTAGCGTCAGGACTGGCAGCACAAACACAGGGCATCAGGTAGAGCTGAGAGCTCTTATACTGAACCTCAGACAAGAGGAGGCTTGCAAGGTGGGCATGGTTAGAGGATGGGAAAGCCTGAAAATGCACCCATGTGACACACTGCTTCCAAAAGGGCTTCCGAGAGTACTTTCTCTTTATTTTTCCATTTATTTATTCCATTTACTTATTTATTGGTTATGTTATTTATTTACCTTTGAAATGTTCTCTCCTTTCCCGATTTCCCTTCTGAAACCCCCCTTTCACCCCCACTCCCCCCTCCTTCTATGAGGTTGTTCCCCTCCCACCTATCCACTCCTGCCTCCCTGCCCTATCTTTCCTCTAAGCTGGGGCTTTGAGCTCCCACAGAACCAAAAGTCTCCACTCCAAGTGAAGCCAAACAAGGCCATCCTCTGCTACATATGCAGCTGGAGCCCTGGGCTGCCCCATGTGTACTCTGATTGGTTGTTTACTCTCTGGGAGCTCTGGGGTGTCTGGTTGATATTGCTGTTCTTTCTCTGGGGTTTCAAACTCTTTCATCTTCTGAAGTCCATCCCCTAACTCCTCCATTTGGGTTCCCATGCTCACTTTGATAGTTGGCTGCAAGCATCTGCATCTGTATTGGTCAGGGGACACCTATACTGGACTCCTGTCAACAAGCACTTCTAGGAATCAGCCATAGGGTCTGGGTTTGGTTCTGCAGGTGGGATGAATCCCTACGTGGGACAGTCTCTGAATCGCCTTTCCTTCAGTCTCTGCTCCACTCCTTGTCTCTGCATTCTTTTGATAAGAGCAATTCTGGGTTAATTTTTTTGAGAAGGGTGGGTGGCTCCATTCCTCAATCGATGACCATGCTTAACATCTGGATATGGACTTTGCAGGTTCTCTATCTCCTTTGCTGTGTATTTCAGCTAATATGATCCCAGTTAAGTCCTGGGAGCCTCTTGCTTTCCTGGCATATGGAATTTTCTAGTGGATACCCCCAGCTCCACACCCACACTGCTACACACCCCCTTTCAATTCCCTGACTCTCTGTACTTCTACTCCATCTCTTCCAACACCTGGTCCTGTCCCCCTTTTCCCTCCCCTCTTCTCTCCCTCCTGGGTCCCTTCCTCCCTCTACCTCCTGTGTTTATTTTGTTCCCCCTTCTAAGTAGGACTAAAGCATCCACACTTTGGTCTTCTTCTTGAGTTTCATATCCTCTGTCACTTCTATAGTGGTCATTCTGAGCTTTTTGCCTAATATGCACTTATCAGTGAGTACCTATTATATGTGTTCTTTTGTGACTTGGTTATCTCACTCATGATGATATTTCTAGTTCAATCCATTTGCCTGAGATTCAGTCATCAATATCAAGTTATATTTAGTGGGTAGGATTATAGCCATTTTAAAGATAGTTGTGAAAGTGGCTCACAACTATCTGTGGCAATGCTAAGGAGGTGTTTCCCTGCCAATTTAAAAGAGGTATTTCTAATAACCAGGATGACAAATCTCTTTTGTTGTTGTTGTTGTTATTATTATTATTATCTTTTATTACACTGGCTCACTTTCTGAGAGATCTCAAGTGTCCAGTTTTGTTGAGACTTCCTAAGCGGTCACTCACCTTCTCAACTTCTTCTTGCCTTTCCCTAATTCAACTCCATGACCATTGGTTGAGTGGAAGCATATGCTCTGTCTCAGTCAGCTGACTGCTGGGCCTCAGGAAGGGCATTCATGCTGGGCTCTCATCTGTAAGTAAGTCATAGCATCAGTAATAGTGTCAGGCCTGGGAGCCTTCCCTTGTGCTGAATCCCAGTTGGGGATGATTGCTGGAACTCCTTTCCCTTTGTCTCTTCTCTACTTTTGTCCCTGCAGTTCTTTACTTTTTTTGTTTTTTGGGTTTTTTGTTGTTGTTGTTTGAGACAGGGTTTCTCTGTATAGCCCTGGCTGTCCTGGAACTCACTCTGTAGACCAGGCTGGCCTTGAACTCAGAAATCCGCCTGCCTCTGCCTCCCAAGTGCTGGGTTTAAAAGCGTGCGTCACCTCCGCCCAGCCCCTGCACTTCTTTTAAACAGGAACAATTCAGGGTCAGAGTTTTTGACTGTGGGATGGCAAAACTGTCCCTCCACTTGAAGCCCTGTCTTTATTCTGGAGATGGATTCTACAGTTTACCTCTCCTCATTGTTGTTCATTTCAGCTATGGTCCCTCCATTTGAGTTCTGTTAGTCTCTCTTCTCCAGGTGTCTGGTATATTCTAGAGGATCACCCCACCCCAAGCTCCAGAAGTTGTATATTTTGATTCTTCTACTGGCCCATGGAGTTTCACTCCTGGTCTCCCAACCCCAATACTTGATCATGATTCCTTTTCCCCTGCCCTTCTGCCCCCACCAACCCAGGTCCCTCACTATCTCTGCCCTCTACTTTCTTCTCCGTCTGAAGTAAGATTGAAGCCTCCTCACTTGGACCCTTTGGCTTGTTAACCGGCTTGACTTCTGTGGATTGTGTCCTGCAGATTTTAGGCAACACCCACTTAGCCCCCAGAAATTATATCTCCTAGAATTTCTTTTCTTGTCAAGAATTGTCTTTGAATGGCTGAATAGATAGCTCAGTGGCTAGAAAAAGCCTTGTCTGCTCATCCAGAGGTTTTGAGAAGGTGGCTCACAACCATCTGTAATGGGATCTGAAGCCTTCTTCCAGTGGGTCTGAAAAGAGCAACAGTGTACTCACATACATAAAATGAATAAATAAAGCTTTAAAAAAAAAGAATTGCTTTTGCTATTATGGCATTTTTTGATATTTCCATAAGAAATTGAGAATTGCTATTCCCATGTCTTTGAAGAATTGTGTTGGAATTTTGGTGGGGATTGCACTGACCTGGTAGACTGCTTGTGGTAGGGTGGCCACTTTTACTGGGTTAATCCTACCGGCCCATGAGCATGAAGGACCTCTCCATTTTCTGTGGTATTCTTCGATTTCTTTCTTGAGGGACTTGAAGTTCTTGTCATACGGATATTTCACTCGTTCAATTTGTTAGAATTACTCAAGGTATTTTATATTATTTGTGACTTTTTGAAGAGTGCTGTTTTCCTATTTTCTTTATCAGACTGTTTATCATATTTATAACAAAAGGTTGCTGATTTGTTTGAGTCAATTTTATGTCTCGCCACTCTGTTGAAGTTGTTTACCAGCTGTAGAAGTTCTCTGGAAGAATTGTTGGAATCGCTTGTGTACACTACTATATTATCTGAAAATAGTAATACCTTGACTTCTTTGTGAATTTGCATCCCCTTGATCTCCTTTTGTTTTCTTATTGCTATGCCTAAAACTTCAAGTACTATATTGAACAGATCCAGGGAGAGTGGACATCCTTTTCTTGTCCCTGATTTTAGTGGGATTGCTTCAAGTATCCCTCCAATTGATTTGATATCATATGTTGATTTGCTGCATATTGATTGCTTTTACTATGTCTACATATGTGCACTGAATCAATGATTTCTCTAATACCATTATCAATAAGGGATGCTGTATTTTGCCAAATGCATTTTCAGCACCTAATGAGATGATCATGTGAATTTTTTTGAGTTGATTATATACTGGATTATATTAATAGATTTTCAAATATCAAACCAACCTTGTATCCCTGGAATGAAGCCTACTTGATCATGGTGAATAATTGTTTTAACGTCTTCTTGGATTCCATATGTGAGAATTATCTTGAGTAGTTTCAAATAAATATTTATAAGTGAAATTGGTAAAACATTCACTTTCTTTGTGAGGTCAGTGTGTGGTTTAGATATCAGAGTAATTGGGGCTTCATAGGTAGTGTTCCTTCTGTTTCTATTTTATTGAAAAGTTTGAGGATTGTTGGTATTAGCTCTACTTTGAAGGTCTGGAAGAATTCTGGACTTAGGCCATCTAGTCCTGGTTTTGTTTGTTTGTCCTGTTGGGAGGTTTTTTTAAAATGAGTTCTTTTATTTCTTCACATGACATGGGCCTATTTAGTTTGCCTGCTCTTGATTTCACTTTTGTACATGACATCCATCTAGACAATCATCCTTTTTGTCTAGAATTTCCAGTTGTGTTTAGTATAGGCTTTTGTAATAGAATATTATGACTTTTTTTTTTAAATTTCCAGTTTCTTTTGTTGTATCTCCCTTTTCTTTTCTTTCTTTTCATTGAATATTTTATTTATTTATATTTCAAATATTATCCACTTTCCTGGCATTTACAATTTTGTTGAGACATTAACCACACCTTTGCTTCTTCTACTTGTGCTTTCTCTGATCATCATGGAGTCATTAATGTTAACAGGGAGATCATTCCTTAAAGGAGGAAAGTAATATATGTACATTATTTTACAATAAAACTATGCTCATGGTAGCCATTGACACCCTTGAAGGCCCACATCCACTGGTCCTGTCCCAGGGGCAGGAACCATGTCATTTTGTCCCCACCAAGTCCATGCTGCATCTGACACTCTGTCCTACAAGGTAACATGAAAAGATTGCTTGTTGATTGTCTTTTAACAGTGATTTGCAACATGTGATATAAAGAATGAAAGGTGTACTGTAGCAGAATATATATTCAGAAGAAATACTCCATTATGATAGGCAACTTTGTGGACAGTGTTGGGAATCTAGCTTGATAATTGGGTGTGACGTCAAGAATCAGACATCAAATAGAAGCATTCAATGGCTATAGACCTTGAGTACTTGACAGCAATCCATTTTTCAAAGGAGTTTCCATTCCTTATAAGTTGCACACATTTGCAAAACAGGATTCATGATCCATGAAACACATGAACTCTGGAGGATTGAGAAGCTAAACCTCCTCAATCTTGGGACTGGCCTCTATCTTAAAGGAAAAAAAAAAAAAAAAAAAAAAAAACTCCTGAGAACTAGACCTGCAGCAGATCACAAGCTGCACCCACGTGCCAGAAAGGACATCACAGCTTGTTTTTGGCCAGTGTTATTCCCTAATTACTTCCTAGCAACAGTTAATTAAAATTAGTCTGGTTGTTTCTGATATACTTTCAGATCATTTGTAATTTTATTTGGTCTTGCTTCAGAGCACCTACCTTTTGGCTAATGTCATTGTATTAGATGTTTGTGAGACTGGACACCTCCCACCCTCGCCCACCCCTCAACTTGCTTCTATTTTCCCATAAGTACTTGTCCTGTTTAGGGTTCATATGGGGCTACTCTGTCTTGGGTTCCAGTCCAGTTACGTCAGGGTTGGATTGGAGAAGAGTCCATGTCTGAGCTGGTAATAAAGAGATCCCAGTCTTCATGGACAGCTAATTGTTGGTCTTTTGGTGTTCATGAATGCTTCCTAACCAAACAGAATAATTCAATTTCAAACAAAAAAAAGTAATTCTGGAAGCAAATATCAGTGATTATGACTCAGTAAAAAAAGACTAGATCACTAAACATCACCATCTTTTTTAATAAAAATGTCATATGTGATTTTTTACAATAATAGAACAAAGGAAGTTATGAATAGAAACATTTAAAATATTGTAGTAGAAGCATGACTAGGTATGTTATATCAAATTGGGGAATTCCTTCTTATAGGCTTCAGACTGGACCCCATGAAAATGTTAGTCTCTCCAGAGTGAACACTAAAATAGAATGACCATGGGGACTATCATCTACTTATAAATTATACAGAACTTAAGAACAGACAACTTCCAATGTCACCAATGTTCCCTTACTTGTCTTTTGACTTGACTCACTTGCAGATGGAAAGATCATGTGAGTGGATTATGCTCTATATTTTTGAAAACTGAATAAATTCTCTTCTCTTTTAGAAAGAAAGTCTAAGCGTAGTATTATTTTACAACCAAGGTAGCATCTGTACTTGTTCCCTTCTATGGTGGGCACAATGTTATGCAGAAAAAGAGGAGGGCACTTTCTCTTTATGTTTTCAAGATCAAATTATATTCAGATGGTAAAATTATAGCCCATTTAGATTATGGCAAGATTAAGGGGGTGTTTTCCTGGAAAAATGAAAGAGCTATTTCAACCAACCAGGATGACAAATTTCTAAGTGACACAAAGTCTCTTGTCAGGTTTCTCTAACAATTCTATATAGTCTGCCATCCGCCTTTTTTGTGAACCCCATTCACAAGTCTGCATTGTGTTCCCTGGGATCTCCAGCACTTGTTGAGTACTTCTCCCAGTTCATTTGGAGCAACCTTTCCAGAACACATCATGTCACCAACCACTGAGAGACTCACTTTTGCCTTGTCAAACATGCAGGTCGCAGCATCATTCTAGTTCAAAAATATGATCTCAATTCAGAATTCTTAAATGACTGGGAGTTATTTCTGCCTTGCTCCAGTCAATGTTGAATGTATGTATTTGTTGTTTTCTAAAACAAGCATTATAATAGCCAATTTGATATATATAGTGCAACTGTACATGCATTGTGGCAAGTTGAACAAGTAGTTACTGCATCTTCATGAATTTTCATGTGAGAAGGAAGCAACACAAATATTTTTGACAATCATGCAAATTCATCTGCTATATGATTTCATTTTGAGCAAAAAACATTGATCATTTTGTTTGTATTAGGAAGACTTTTGGGCAAGAAGTCATTTTTAACACAACTATTTGAACAAATTTCAGCACACAATTAGTGGTATTTGTTTAACATAAAGCATTAAAAATAAAATGTCACGAGCTGCATCATTAGGTACAATTATTCTCAGTTTTCTGAGAAACCACCACGTTGATTTCCAGGGTAGTTGTACAAATTTACAATCCCACCTGCAATAGAGAAGTGTACCACTTGCTTCCCATCCGTGCCAGTATGTGCTATCTCTTGAGGAGGGCAATTATTTGAAGGGTATTTAAGACAGCTTGGAGAAGGAGAAAAGGCCCTTTCACTCTGGGAAGTCAGTTGAGGAGGAAGTTCAGCTGGGTTCTTTCTCTGCCTCTCTGATCTAGAAGGCTTTCACCACTTCATCAGCCTCCTGAGTCTTCATTGCTAAAAGTTGATATCTGGGATGTTTGTTTTCAAACAAAACAAAACAAAAACAAAGGATCATAGTGTCAGGTTGTGTGGCAATCAGCAGGTTACATGGCCGTTGCATCAGTAGGTAAGAGATTACATCTTGATCCTGGATCAAGGTAGAGACGAAGGATAAGTTAGAAAAAACAAAAAAACAAAAAAACCACTCAGAATGGTTTGGGTTTTGAAAACCTCAAAGTCTGCCTGTCTCCCGGGACACACCTCCACTAACAGGGCCACACCTCCTAATCCTTCCTGAATTGTTCCCCCATCTAGGGACCAAGTATTCAAACAACTGAGTATAATGCAACCATTCTCATTCAAAACACCAGTAGGTGTTTATGCTAATTGAAATGAGCCAACCACATCATAAACAGCAAACACTTCTTGATCGTTAGAGCTATCAATTACACAGATTTGGAATCAAGAATAGGAGTCAACCAGCCTGGTCTACAGAGTGAATTCCAGGACAGCCAGAGCTATACATAGAAACCCTGTCTCAAAAAAACCCAAAAAGAATGGGAGTCAAAACTTGGGTGAGTTAGGTAAAAATTAATGTTTCCATAGACACAGAGGATAAGTTTGGAACATCAAAGATTCTCTGTACATGGCCTGAGGGGTTTATACATCATGTTCTTAAGACTAGGGAATTGGCTACTTGAATCTGGTAAGATGTTAGATCACACATCCTATGTAATTTACTGCAAGTAAAAAAGAAGAACAAACAAGAATAATAACAGTGGGAGGAGGAGGAACTGTGTGACAAGAAGTAGGAGGAGCAGGAGGAGAACACAGAAGCTAGATAGATGAACAACAAGAGGCCTTCCAAAGTTTGCTTCCTCTGGAGAAGAGACTGGCCTCTGAATCACAAGAAGCACTATGCTGAGTGAGGGGACCAGACCTTGCTCCACACAGAGAGGGCATAGACCCCACCCAGAAGGGCACACAGCATTGGGTGTGTCCCGAAATCTTTCTCTCTGAGAGAGTTTGCATAGCTCCACAAATTATACCTGTTGTGTAGAATGATGTTTTGTTCATAGAAATGCAAGTGAAACAGGCTGTAATTAGCTCATATGGTAAAGAGCATACCTTGTGTGATGGTTTGTATATGCTTGGCCCATGGTGGCGAATAACTAGAAGGCATTGCCCTGTTGAAGGACATATGACATTGTTGGAATAGGTGTATTACCATAGGTGTGGGCAGTAAGAAGGTGCTAGTAGCCTTCAGATGAAGATGTAAAAGTCTTAGCTCCTCCTGTACCTTTCCTGCCTGGATGTTGCCATGTTCCTCTCTTGATGATAATGGACTGAAAATCTGAACCTGTAAATCAACTCCAATTCATTGATGTCCTTTATAAGATTTGCCTTTGTTATGGTGTCTGTTCACAGCAGTAAAACTTTAAGACACCTTGTAAGCATGAAGACTTGAGTTGGCCCCAAGCAACACTTAGAAGAGTGTGAGCCCAGACAAATATGTCAGTGTGCAAGACGGTTTTGGTCAACTTGTACCCAGATAACTACTGGTTGAGTAACAGATGTTGAGAATTAGAAGCTGTGAGAAATCTATTCTGCTTGTCTATAAATGATACTTGAAAATTCAATAATGTATGCAAAGGTGCACATTTTTTATGCCTCCCCTGTGTCCAGATTGCTGCATCCATACCAAGGGACCCAAACAAACTTATATGATCTTAGAGATGTGGAGGTAGGAGGCATCTCCAGAAGGAAGAAGAGATCTGGGATAACAGAGACTCCCAAGAAATCATGAGGGTGATTTTATCTGTAACTCACTTCACTGAGGGTATATAATCTGAAGAGGCCACCTATATCCAGACAGGAACCCCAGTGGAGTGACAGAGACACCATCCCACCCACTAAACTTTGAACACACAATTTATCCTATGTACAGTAAGTGTAGGCGCAAGGGATGGAGCAGAGTGGGGAAATGGCAACCAGTTACTGGCTACACTTGAGACTCATCCAATGGGCAAGCATCGATTGCTAACATTATTAATGATATTCTGTTGTGCTTTGAGACAGGAGCATGATGCCCTCTGAGAGGCTTTACCTAGCTGCTGACTCAGACAGATGCAGAAACTCACAGCTAAACAGTGAGTGGACCTTAAAAAAATAGGGAAATGGATTGTGGTCCCCAAAATGGATAGGAATTCAAGAGAAAAACCAACAGCAGTGTCTTAGATAGAGTTTTACTGCTGTGAACAGACACCATGAGCAATGCAAGTTTTATAAAAGACAACACTTAATTGGGGCCGGCTTACAGGCTCAGAGGTACAGCCCATTGTCATCAAGGCAGAAACATGGCAGCATCCAGGCAGATATGGTACAGGAGGAGCTGAGAGTTCTACATCTTCATCTGAAGGCTGCTAGTAGAAGACTGACTTCCAGGCAACTAGGGTGAGAGTCTTAAGCCCACACCCACAGTGACACAGCCCACACCCACAGTGACACACCTACTCCAACAAGGCCACACCTCCTAATAGGGTCATTCCCTGCGTCAATTACATACGAACCATCACAAGCATCAACTAACCAGAATCCTTGGCGCTCCCAGAGTCTGAACCAGCATCCAAAGAAAAATGCACATCCTGGACCTAGTCCTCTCAGGTCATATGTACCAGAGTTGCAGCCTAGTCTTCATGTGGATACCAAAGAATGGGAACTGGGGTTATTCGAAAAGCTGATGCCTGTACTTGGCCTATATTCTACTAGCTGGGTTGCCTTGTCTGGTCTCAGTGGGCGAGGAAGTGAATAGCCGGGCAGAGACTAGAATTGCCAGGGTGGGGAAGGGATACCCACAAACATGTGTAGCATAGGTGCAGCTTGGAGCTTGTTATTCAGGAAGGCGCTCCAACAACGGGAGCAGGGACAGTCCCTGACTATGCTGCCTTTCTGTAGAGTCCGTTCTCCTAACTCTGCTGCTTATTCTTATGAAAATGGCAGTAGCAAAAGAAAGACTTGCTCTTTTACAATCTGAAGGCAATATTTTACTAATGTAATATTTCAGCTAATTTACTTACACATCAGTGAGATGGCTCAGTAGGGAAGGTCTATAGTATGCAATGGCGGCAACCTGACATTGATCACTTTATAAAGAAGGCCAAGTAGACACTACAAAGTTGTCACTCAGTGTCCACATCTTTCTTTGCTTAAACACAAACACATACACGCACGCACACACACACACACACACACACACACATGCTCACATATGCATACATACCAAAAATGATTATTAAACCTACATCTCATTGACATTACATGATTTATCAACTCTAGATAATTCCTATTCATGGCATGCTTCAAGATGAAGTGCCAAATGGTTACTAATAGGAAAATAAAGAAGCATGGAATGTCAAATGATTTGCCCATATTGATAACAATCAGATATGCTGTCAGATACAGTTTGTTGCTGACTCTCCAATTTGATGACATCTCTAACAGATACATGAAAATGCTGTTTTAGATATATGTGAAGTATTTCATGATTATTATATTCTCTTCTAGTAAGCATTTTAATGTTAATATTGTTAAAATATGTTGACAAAACAGGACACATTGGGATGCATCTTCTATGCAATAACTTGTATTCAAAAGGCTGACACATGAAAATCAAGAGGTAAAACGTAGCCTTGACTAAGGACTGACATCCAAGCCAGGCTACATAACAAATCACAACATCTGAAGGGAATCTGTAACACTTGTGTTGCCACATCACATGCGACCCCACATCCTACTAAAGCTATAAGCCAAATTAAATTCTTTTATAAGTTGCTTTACACATTAGGTTTTATCACAGCCATAACAGAAAAGGTATTAATACACAGCCATAAAGTTTGACGCTTGGTTGAGAAATGTTATGTAATTGAAGAGAAATATGATTACAATTTCAAACAAAATATAGAGGAACATCACATTATGCAGCTTGAATATATTGTTGACACAGTTTTTTCTCCTGAGAAGTAACCTCTGTGTTGGCTATAGATCGTCCCAAATCTTTTACAGTCATAGATTCCCTTCAGTGTGGTTCCATAAGTCCTCAAGGACTACTGGGATATGGTAAGAATTTTTGAGATTAATTATACACTGAACATATTATTCTTGTATAAGGAACCTTAAAGTGTAAAATGTTAACACTGAGTACAAAAATGGGTTCTTCTGCAGTATGACTTTTTCTCAAATTATTTAAGAATACCGCTACATGCAAATCATTTACCATTTGGTTATTCATAAGATTCCTGTCCACTATGTATTATGTATTTGTAGATAACCGTGTTGTTAAAAAGGCCTTACATATAGTCAATTTCAATGTGTTTTTCTATATATTTCTACAATTTTATCAGAAATATTTTCCATATAAACCTTCAATTCTATCATAAAATGTTTCTACTTCCTTTTTCAATTAATTTAACAATGTTTTATGTCTACTATTTTACTCTTTAATTTTTCATGAAAATTGTCAATTTTAACAATTTTCTACTTATTTCTTCAATTTTGTTAGAAATATTTTTCCATGTAAATCTTCAATTTTATATCATGAAATGTTTTACTTCCTTTTTCAATAAAAAAAGAAAAAAATTAAAACAAAACAAAACAAATTCTATCTGAACATGTTACACCTTGTCTAAGCTTAGCTATTTCTATTTGAATAAAATTGAAAACACTTTATTATAAATAAATCAGAATCTAATATAACCATGTGTTTACTATCTGGCCCTTCAATTGCATAACTTAATGGTTTTAAAGAGTTTGTAGTAGAATCTATAGAAGTACTGGTCAGAGCATTGTTATCTTAAATGAGTTGCATAGGCATAATGCATACCTAAGAGTAACAATATTAATTTCAAAGTTTGTACCAACATACATAGATTTACACCAATGAAAACCTCAAATCTGTATCAATATATACATTCTGTACCAATTCAAGAAATTATAACTTTAAATTTGCAACAAATACAAAGATTACTGCAAATGTAATTTTATTGCTATATAATGTTTTGTTCAATAAATTTAGTAACACATTTCATGTATTTCTTCTGTGCTTAGAATTAAGACCATTTCCAAATTATCCCCTAACCATAATTTATAAAATAGTGATAAATAGACACCCAAATGTAAGGGATCAGGATGAAATCTCTCCACAATGTCTTCCTGCTGAATTGGGGGCAACGCAATGTTTAAAGTGTGGTGAGTGGTGGGAAACTTAGAAAACCTTGTTAGAATTAAGAAAGCTAGCCTTAGCGTTCATTTCCAGTCTCTGCAGGCTTAGAAGACTCAGGGTTTGACTGAAGTTCAGTTATCTGTCTGAAAGCTACATGAACTGAGTCCATGTTGAGTCAGCAACTATTTCTGAACCTGTTCTGGAAACAAGTCTCTGGGAACAGCATCAGGAGGCAGGGAGCTGGAACAACAGGTCACCTCAGTGTCCCTGCCAATGAATCTTGTCAGAGGGGAACATTCTGCAATATCTGAGTCTTACAACCAAGATTTCAGTACTATTAAGATATTCATGTGGATTGTGCAAGGTACACAGACCAGTTAAGGCTTAATTTGTGCTCCTTGTTTGATCAGGTAAAAGACAACTATCCTTTAAGGAGTTAATTTGATCAATAACCTATTGTAATAATTCTTCATTCATGCCATAGGAAGGATGACACAATGAATCTTAAGTGTTCCATAACCAACTATACATATTGTCTAATTTTAGCTGATGTTTTGGCTAGAGACATTTTATGTCCTGGCCAGTTACAGGGCAGTTCCCATGTGGAGGAATCAGCAAATCATGTTTCCTGCCTGTTTAATATTCTCAAACTTTTTTTTTTCTGTAGCCACGATCTACAGGGTGACTTCCCCTGTCATATCTGATCCAAATCACTCTGGAAGGGTCCCAAAGCCTTTTCTTCCTTCCTATTAGCACAAATATAGGGACTCTTTCCCATAAGAGCATGTCCTTGTTACAGGAACACAAAATCATCAATGGTATAGACTGATTCAATCAGCAGCTTCCTTTCTCTTCAGTTTTGTCTATTTTCACATCTCTCCCAGAGCATTTTTAATATCATAAAACCATCAAACTTATAACCACACACATTTTGATAATTAATACACTTCAAAACAATCAAAACAATCTACAGAACTGTCATTATCCTTTGAGATAATCAATGCTCCTTCACTAGTTCCTGTCTTGTACTTATACAAGATCAAGGCCTACATTTATACTGTCTGTCTTGGATAAGGTTATTCTGCATATCCTATGCTCTTGACTTACATTTTAAGATCAATGGACTTAATTTATTTGTTTATCAATGCATACTTAATTCTCCCTTCTATGGAGATTAACATTTCTTTGGTTTTTTTGCTTGGTTTGATTTGGTTTGGTTTGGCTTTTTTACCTTTGAGACAGGGTTTCTCTGTATAGCCCTGGTCATCCTGGAACTCACTTGGTAGACCCAGGCTGGCCTTGAACTCAGAAATCCACCTGCTTCTGCCTCCCAAGTGCTGGGATTATAGGCATGTGCCACCACTGCCTGGCAAGATTAATATTTCTACATATATAGAAATATTATACAACTTGAACAAACATCCTTTCTAATATATTTAACTACAATTAAATTTCCTTCTACTTACTGTATAAGCCTATCTCCAGGCTCTTAATTGTCATATCTGGCCATGCACTACCAGTATTCCTGTGTTGCCCACAGTCAAAGAATTCCAGTGCCTGTCTTGGCATAGACTTTAAAATTTGTCTTTAAAGTAAGTTTTTTTTTCCCATTCATTCTCCATTGTGTACAGAATAATACCTCTTATTATTATTTGTTGATAGGGTATCTCACGTTATATATGCCTTTGTTTCCTACTTTTGAGATCAAAGACCTGGATTACTTTATTCCATGTAAACAAAACAACTGCCATTATATCTCTTTTATCCTGAAACGCAATTAAAGAAATCTCATCTCTCTCTCCTTCCTTTATCTGATTATAGTTAGCAGGCAGCCTGTACCATCTACCTCTGAATCTGCTTTCTAAGAAGTCTGTCTCTGTACAGGGCCTTTGAGCTCAAACTATCTGAGGCAACCAGAAACATTTGAGAAGAGCCCTGGGTAAATCCTTACCACCCAGGATGTCTGGGTCAGCATGGCGGATTTTGCTGAGTCCCTGCTCAAGCCTTGGACCCAGGAATAGTGCATGCCAGTTCAGCTTGCTCTTTGTTCTAATTGTGAACCTGCACAGCTTGGTGAGGAACCACAAGGCTCCAGCAAAACCAGAAACTCTGCTAAGAGTACAGTTTTCCACATTTTTCAATCTCACTTCATTGGAGGTTCTCCATTTGAGAACCTCCAATTAATTGTTAATACTGAGTTCAAGCCTATAGGTGAGATGCATTCTGCAGAGTTACTCGGGCGCTCTGCTCTACAACAGGATGCCACCTGAGCAAGTTCCTACCTCAGCTACAAATGAAAAACACACAGCTTTATTTAATATGCCTAAATCAGCACATTGCCTGGGCCACTCCCAAAAAAAGTCCACATTGCTAATGCGCCCTGTGATACTCCTGAAGTGTTACTAATATCTATATGCCATCTTTGCTTTCCCCGAATCAATTGGAGGAAGGAACACTGGGGCCACTCTTCCACAGCTCTTACATGGCTGGTACTCTGTCATTCACAGTTCTCAAGCATGCATACAATTCCTTTACTGGCATGTCAAACCTCTTTGGTCCTCTTGCCCATGAATCCAAAAGTCATCCCTTTGTCTCCCTGTCTAGCCAATGGCAATTTTATTTAGCAATTAAAACCAGTTTGGGGCAGGGAATCTCGATGTCTCAAATGCAGGATTCTCATGAAATTTTGGAAACAATTTAACACGAGTAGCATGAGAACCAATATACAACAATGAAAAAGAGAAGGAAGAGGAGGAGGAGGAGGAGGAGGAAGAAGAAGAAGAAGAAGAAGAAGAAGAAGAAGAAGAAGAAGAAGAACAACAACAACAACAACAACAACAACAACAACAAAAACAAAAACAAAAACAAAAACATGCCCTAAGTATTGCCTTTTTGTTATCACCATGCATTTAATCATATAGTGAAACTAAGTTCAAGTTCACAGGTATGGGGGTAGTGGGGGGAGTCCAACCTTTACTCATCCTTTGTTCTTGAAAACATGACTGTCTATAACAATGCTTTCTGTTATTCATTTTGTGCTTCTCAAAACATAACGCCTGTTCTTTACCAGCAAAGAACAAATCCTTATGATTGGCTAAATTGTAACTCCCACATTCTATAACAGTTGACACTGTAAACTACATAAGCCCCTATCCCTAAATCCTGATTGTTGGGAAAATGAAGCTGTAACTTACCACAGATTTTTCTTTAACTCTCCCCTTCTTTAAAAAATTTTTTCTTTTATCTTTAATTCCTTGTTGAATCTTCTTTTTTTAAAACAATCCAGACTTTCTAACTCTCCCAGTGCACCCTCCAACTGCTCCACATCCCACACCTCCTACCCCAGTCTCCAAGATGTTCCATGTATAACCCCTACCCCACCAGACCTCCCACTACCTGGGACCACAAATCTCTGGAGGGTTAGGTGCATCTTCTCTGAGTCCAGATCCAGCACTCTTCTGTATATCAGGTGGTTTATGCAGGGTGGTTGTTGGCTCAGTGTATGAGAGATCCAGGGGTTCCAGGTGATTTCAGACTGCTAGTCTTCCTATGGTGTCACTCTGCCCTTCACTTTCTTCCAGCTTTCCCCTAATTCAACCATAGGTGTTACCAGTTTCTGTCCACAGATTGGGTGGGCATATCTGCATCTGACTCTTTCAGTTGCTTATTGGGCTTTTCGGAGGTCAGTCATGATAGGCTCCTGTTTGTAAGTAACCAATAGCATCGGTAATTGTGTCAGACCTTGGGGCCACCCACTCAGCTGGATCTTAATTAGGGCATGTCAACGGACCTTTCTTTGCTCAGGCTTTTCTCCATTTTTATTCCTGCAGTTCTTTCAGATGGGAACAATTCTGGGATGGCAGCTCTATAACATTCTGGCTCACACACATTAGGTTCTGAGTATGCTCTCTTGTCATGATCCAGCAGCTGCTTTATTACAATAAACGCCTGTCATTTGCATTACCTGAGTTTGAATTCTGTTAGAACAGAAAGGACCTCATACCAGAAAGGTTCTTCCACATTGTTAACACTCATAGACTTTCTCTCCAGTATGATTACTTTCATGATAATGAAGTCTGTAAAAATATGCAAGGGCTCCTCCATACTGAATGAATTTGTGGGGTTTCTCTTTCATTATGATGAAGACTTGGGAAATTAGAAAAAGCCTCACTATATCAAGTATAGTCATACAGTTTCTCTCTGGTGTGGATTTTTTCGTGATGATGAAGACTATAGAAATGTGGGAAGACTTCACCATATTAAATACACTCATAGGATTTCTCTTCATTGTGGTTTCTTCCGTGCCTTTGAATATGACTGACCTGTGAAGGCTGTACTGCATTGCATACATTCATAGAGTTTCTCACCTGTATGGCTTCTTTTATGTATTTGAAGATGATTTCGATGTACAAAGGCTTTATCCTGCTGATGATATTCATACAGTTTCTCTTGAATGTAACTTCTTTTATTTACTCTGAGAGTTCTGAGCTTGCCTGAGTTACCCTCACAGCACCCAGCGATGACACTAAGAACAGATCACACAGAAACACTCAAGTATGCTGAGGTACAGAGAGTAACTTACAGGCTTGGTACCCAGGAAGAGCCACATACTCTTCTGACTGGCAGCTCCTTGTGGAGGATCTGATTGGCCAGTCAATCTTGATCACATGTGCACCACCCTTAGGGTTACAGAGTGCTGAAGGGTCAAGGCATAGTGGTTCCAGCCTGAGCCAATCCTATTCCAGATCTGCAGATTTGCAGTTCAGAAGCACCAGCGCCTCTCCTCCAATAGCCTACCTGTCTGTCCTCCGCCAAGCCCCTGGGAGGAGCTGAGATTCCCGATCCCTGCTGCTCACCCGCCTGCTTCTCCCCTTTGTGAACAACAATGCCCCTGTGTTCACTGCTTTGCAAATCTGGAGCTTGCCTGAGCTCCAGTTCCAGCACTCGGGAGGCGTTTCCCCTTCCTCCTCCTGGAATCAAGCTGGATAGCGTGCATACTCCATCAATCAGCTTACTTTGGAGTTTACAATCTGTCCACAGGTGGTCGGGAGCCAGAACATTAGGAATTAGAGAGATTTTAGGAAACAAGGTTTTGTTTTGTGGCTTCGGGATGGGTTCAGGTAAACTGCAAGTACTTTCCACCTGAGGGTTATGAGACAAGGCTCAGAGCGAAGCAGAAAACACATGTCAGACACAGTGCAGCACTCAGGTTAATCAGCACATTGTCCTCAGTGGGTTGGTAAAAGAAACAGAACAACAACAAATCCACAGCTATATTAGTAAAGGTTCCCCAGAGCTGATAAAACGAATCTCAATTAGGTAGAAAATGGATTTATTAGAATAAATAACCCACAGGCTGTGGTTCAACTAGTCCAACAATGGCTGTCTACCAATGGAAAACTAAAGAATACAGTAGTGGTCCAGTCCATGTGGCTGGATGTCTCAGCTGGTCTTCAGTATATACCTGAATTTCCAAGAAATAGGCTGTAATGGCAAATGAATGAATGAATGAATGAATAAATAAATAAATAAATAAAACCCAAAAAATACTTACTAGCCAGAGGTAGGGCAAGAAGACAAAGAGAAAGAATTACCATCTTCAATGCCCTCTATATATGTATGGGGTCACCAGAAGCCATAGCTTACATTAAAGGTGGATCTTATCACCTCAAAGGACCCAGGTTAAAAACACTTTTCCCAGGCCCAAAACTATAATTAATAAAACTCCCTCCTAGTACCCAACTTTTGAGTTTTAGTTAATTCCAGATGTGGCCAATTTGACTACCAAGAATAGTTAGCACCACAGACAAGGCAGAACAGCTGGGAAAGATTGTTTTCCTGTGACAATGTCTTTCTTCAAAAAAGGAAGCATGGAGATTTTACTTCTGGAATCTGTATATATTCATACATAGGTATGCCTAATGCTTTGCATGATAAATTTAACCATATTCTGAACATGGTTAGATATTAAAGCAGAGATATTTAAGGTCATTCTTAGCTCAAAGTCATCTAGAAGTATATGTAAATTATAAAAATTGAGGCCAGAAAAGCTCTGGAAATTTCATCTTGTAATACAAGGGCTTAACTGAAAATCAAGTAAATGACACTGTGAAAGCAGACTGCTCAGGGACCAGCCCTACTTGTTAATCATGACCTGTGATGTAATTGGGGAAATTCCTCTTCTAGACTTCAGACTGGACATCATAACAATTTGAGTCTCTCCATGGGTAAACATTAAAGTTGAATAGCCATGGGAACTATGATCTTCTTACAAGTTATACAGACCGCAGGAACAGACAACTTCCTATGTCACAATGGAGTTCAGTGTTTCCTTTTCTGTTGGCTTGGCTCACTTGCAAAAGGAAAGGTCATGCGAGTGGATCTTGCTCTATATTGTTGACAACTGAATCTTCGCTTTTGTTTTATAAAGAAAATCTAAGGGTAATATGATTTTGCAACCATGGTAATCTCAGTACTTGTTTCCTTAATTGTCAGCCAGAATGTTTTGTACAAACATTCAATTTATTTGATGTTCTAAAAGCTTATGATACATTTACAGCCATCTATTTAGGTTGGAAAAGTTTTCTTCTATGATTTTGTTGAAGATGTTTTGGGGTACTTTGAGCTGGGAATCTTCCCTATCTTCTTTCTTATTATTTTTAGGTTTGATCTTTTCATTTTATGCAGGATTTCCTGGATGTTTTGGGTTAAGAGTTGTCTCTGTTGTAAATTTCTTTGACCTTTAGATCGATATCTTCTAAGGTATCATTTATGTCTGAGATTCTTTCTTCTATCTGTTGTATTCTGTTGTTGATGCTTACAACTGTATTCCTTGACCTCTTTCCTAAGCTTTCCATTTCTAGGATTAACTCCCTTTATGCATTTTCTTTAATGTTTCTACTTCCACTTTTAGGTCTAGTGCTGTATCATTCAATTCCTTTGTCTTCCTGATGGTGTGTTTCTGTATTTCTTTAATGGGTTTGTTTCCTCAAAACTTCTACCTGTATTTTCTAAGTTTGCCATTATTTCTTTCAGTAAGTTATTTGTATTGTCCATAAAGGACTCTATTATCTTCATTAGATAGGATTTTAGGTCAGCATCCTGATTTTCAGGTGTATTGCTGTATCCAGACTTCTTGTAGTAGAAGTACTGGGTTCTGATGGTGCCAGAGTATACTGACTTCTGTTGTTTATGGTCTTGTGCTTGCCTCTAGCCATCTGGTTATCTCTGTTGTTAACTGGCCTGGGTGTCTTTGTATGAATCCTGCCACCTCTGCAACCTGAGTTGTTGCATTTTTCTTCTGTTGTTGGCTGTAACAGATGTCCTTGGATTCCTTCAGACTGTGAAGTCTTAAGAGGAGCAGACATGTTGATGGTCTGCACAAGTAGAATGTGTAAACCTGAAATTGGGTGGAATTCATTCTTGAAGAGTATTGGTGGGGGGGGGGGGGGTGGCAATGGGTCCTGAGTCTGCTGGGATACTCAGGGTTCCCAGCTGCTGTGGTTATTTGGGAGGATCTCTTACCCATGGCCCTGGATGTAGCAGATCTCCTCAGATAACATGAGACTGTGTGGTCTTCAGAGGAGCAAACATGTGGATGGACTGCCCAGTCTGAAGTGGTAGGCCTTAAAGGGGTTCAAGATCACAAAGGATCTATGTGGAGGGAGTGTGGAGATGGGTTCTGAGTTTGCTAGGCTCTTCGGGTTTACCAGCTGCTACAGTTACCTCTGGGCTGGGTTGTAGTTGACTTCTTGGGCGACCTTCAGACTACTAGATTCTGGGGTCTGGTATGGGGACCATAGATGCTACTACTGGCCTATTCTGATGGAAGGTGTAGGTCTTAAAGTAAGATAGTAAATATCTGATGTGTTCAAGTCTCTTGTCAAATACCTCTTACAATTCTATGATGTTTGCCATATCATCCTTTTTTGAATGCCATCCACAACAGCATTATGTTCCCTGGGGTCTCCAGCACTTAAGTAGTGTTGTCAGTTGACATGGAGCAACCTTTCCTGATTACATCTTATCAACAAACACTGAGAGACTGACTCACTTTTGCCTTATCTGTCATGCAGGTATCAGAATTTTCCTAGTTTAAATATATCATCTCAGTTCAGTATTTATAATGCAATAGATGTTATTTCTGCCTTGTTGTAGTCAATATTGAATATAGGTGTTTGTTGAAATATTTACATAGTTAGCTTTCTAAACCAGTTATTATAACAATCAATATGTTATATACCGGAGGGCTTTGCATTACAGAAATTTGGATATGTGGTTACTGCATATTACAAATTTTGATATGAGAAGGAAGCAATGCAAATATTTTTGACAATCATACAAATTCATCTGCCTATATGATTCATTTTGAGAGAAAAAATTGATCATTGTGTTTGCATTAAGAATTACTTTCCAGTGGAAATATTTGAAAAAAAAATTCAACATGCAATTGGTGGTATTTGATCAAGATAAAATTTAACTTAATTTGAAAATTAAATCTCATGAGCTCGGTCAGGAGGTAGAAGCTTTCTGAGTTTTCTGAGAAACAACCAAATCGATTTCTAGAGTTGTGAAAATTTGCAGTCCCACCAGCAATGGATGAGTGTTTCCCTGACAACACAACATTGCTAGTAAATGCCATCTCTTGAGTTTTTTATCTTAGTCATTCTGATGGGTATAAAATGAAACCACAGAATTGTTTTGACTTCATTTTTTCTGATGAATAAAGGCATTGAACAATTTTAAACTGCTTCTCAGCCATTGGAGACTCCTTTGCTAAGAATCCTGCTCAGTTCTGTGCCCCATTTTCAATTAGGTTATTTGTGCTGTTGGTGTCTAACTTCTATTTTGGATATTTGCCCTCTGACACATGTAGTGTTGGTAAAAATACTTTCCTAATCTGTGGGTTGCAGATTTTCCCTACTGAAAATGTCCTTTGCCTTGTAGAAACTTTTGAGTTTCACAAGGTACAATTTAATAATTGTTGATCTTACAGCCTGAGTCACAGATTTTTATGTTCATGAAATTGTCTCTTGTACCTATGTGATCAAGCTATTACCCACTTTGTTTTCTATGTGATACAGTGTATCAAGTTTTATGTTGAGTCCTTCATCCACTTGTACTTGAGTTTTGTGCATGGTGATAAGTTTGGATCTATTTTCCTTTTTCTACCTCCAGTTACACCCGCACCATTTGTTGAAGATAACTTCCCTCCAACAGAGTTTGGCTTTGCCTTCTGTATCAATAATCTAGTATCCATAGGTGTGTGAGATTATTTCTGGATCTTCAATTCCTTCCACTGATCAGCAAGGTGTTTCTGTAAGAATATCATACTTTTTTCTCACTATTGCTCTGGACTAGAGATTGAGATGAGGGATGGTGATTCCTCCTGACAGACTTCTATTATTCAGGATTGTTTTGGCTATACTGGGCATTTTGTTTATCCATATGAAGTTGACAATTGTTCTTTCAAGGTCTATGTACATTGTGGTGAAGTTTTATTCCAGATTGCATTCAATCTCTAGATTGATTTAAGTTTGATGGCCATTTTTCACTATGTTAATACTACCTATCTATCCATGAGCATGGAAAAATCTTTTCAGCTTCTAATATCTTCTTCAATTTCTTCCTTCAGGGATTTGAAGTTCTTGTCATACAGATCTTTCACTTGTTTTGTTAGAGTTACACCACGATACTTTGTATTATGTGTGGATATTAGAAAGGTTGCAGTTTCCCTAATGTCTTTGCCTGTTTATCATTTGTGTAAAGGAGGGTTACTGCTTTCTTTGAGTTAATTTGTATGCAGCAACTTTCTGAAGGTGTTTTTCAGCTGTAGGAGATCTCTGGTAGAATCTTTGAGAGTGATTATGTATATTATCATATCATCTGTAGAGAGTGATACATTGACTTCTTTTTTTTCCAATCAGTATTACCATGATATCATTTACTTGCCTTATTGCTCTATATAGAACTTCAATTACTATATTGAATAGATATGGAGAATTTGGACAGCCTTGTCTTCTCCCTGAAATTGGAATTGCTTAAAATTTCTATCCATTTAATTTGATGTTCCATATTTGCTTGCTGTATATTGTTTTGATTATGTTTAGGTAGGTGCACTGTATCCCTGATTTCTCTAATACCCTTAACATGAAAGGGAGTTGGTTTTAATCAAAGGCTTTTTAAGAGTCTAGTGAGATAATCATGTATTTTTCTTGCAGTATTTTTTAATATGGTGGATGATACTGATACATTTTGATTTATTGAAGAGTCATCCATTTCTGGAAGGAAGCCTCCTTGTTTTTGCTGAATGATGTCTTTTTTGTGTTTTCGATTCAGTTTGCAAGTATTCAGTATTTTTTTTTTATCAACGTTCGTATGAGAAATAGGTGTGAAGTTCTCTTCCTTTCTTGAATCTCTGTGTGGTGTAAGTATCAGAGTGACTGTCCTGAAAGAATGAGTTTGACAGTGTTTCTTCCTTTTTCTACTTTGCAGATTAGCTTGACTATTGGAATTAGCTCTGCTTGTAAACCCTAGGTTTTTACATGTTGGGAGACTTTTAATAACTGCTTCTATTTTCCTAGAGCCTAAGGAACTGTTTTAATGTTTACATAATCTTTATATCTTTGGTGTTATCTGTGTAGAAAATTGTACACTTCCTCATGATTTTCCAATATTGTGGACTACAGGCATTTGAAGGAAGACCTAACAATTCTTTGAACTTCCTCAATGTCAGTTGTTATGTCTCCCTTTTCATTACTGACCTAGTCTAATTTTATACTGTCTCTATGTGTCTTGCTTAGTTTGGCTATGTGTTTGTTTATAGTGTTGATTTTGTCAAACAAACTGCTCTTGGTTTTGCTGATTCTTTGTATTGTTTTCTTTGTTCTTAAGTGATTGATTTCATCCTTGATTTTCATTATTTCCTGTCTCCTATTCCTCTTTGGTATGCTTGCTTCTGGTTTTTAGTCCTAGAGATTACAAGTGTACTTTTAAATTGCTGATATTAGAACAATTTTTTTCATAATGGAGTCACTTAGTGCTATGAACTTTGCTCTTAAGAATATGCTCATTGTGTCTCATAATATTGGGTATATTGTGCCTTCATTTGCAATGAATTCTACAAAGTCTTTTAATGTTTTATTGCATCTCTTCCCAGAGATCATTGTGTTGTTCAGTCTCCAAGCATACTTCAGAGTTCCAGGTTTTTTGTTGTTGAAAGCCACCTTTAATCCATGGTGGTTTGATGAGATATAAATTGTTATTTCAATTTTGATGTATCCATTGATGCTTACTTTGTGAGTGACTACATGGTTCATTTTGGAGAAGAATCCCTGAGGTGCTGAGAAGAAGTTACATTGTTTTGTGTTTGGGTGGAATAATGTATACATGTATGTTAGTTCCATGGGATTCATGGTGTCTGTAAGCTTTGTTATCTCTGTTCAGATTTTGTCAGGATGACCTGTCAATAGGTAAGAGTGGGTTGTATAATTCTCCCTCTCTTTAGGGGAAGAATGCAGTGTGTGACTTAAGCTTTGCAATTATTTTATTTTACATATATAGGTGCCCTGTGTTTGGGTATAGATGGTCAGAAGTAAGACGTCATTTTGCCAGATTTTTCCTTTGATTTTTATCAAGATTTCTTCCCAACACTTTCTTGAAAAACCCCAAAAAAGGAAAAAAAAGAATTCTTCCCTGTCTCATTTAATTAGTTTTGGTTGAATAAATTAGTTTTATTTTAATACATACTAGAGGGGCAACTACAGTTTGCTTTTTGTTCCAATTGCTTGGGAAACTTTTTTCCAGCCCTTTCCTCTGAAGTAATGTCTTTCATTATGGGTAAAGAGTGTGTCTTTTCTGCAGTACAATGATATATCCTATTTTTACATCTACTCTGTTGGCCTGTGCATTTTAATTGGGGAATGAGTCCATTGTTAATGAGAGATATTAACGACCAGTGATTTTTAAATTCTGTTATTTTGAGGTGAATGTGATGATTTGGATATAGTGGGTCCAGGCAGTGGTACTGTTAGAAAGTGTTGCCCTGTTGGAGTAGGTGTGGCCATTTTTGAATATGTATATAACTGTGGGTGTTGGCTATAAGACCCTCATCCTAGCTGCCTGGAAACTAATCTTTTGCTAGCAGCTTTCAGATCAAGATGTAGGACATTCATTTACTCCTGCCTCCTGCCTGCCTAGATGCAGCCATGTACTTGCCTGGATGGAAATGGGCTGAGACTCTGAAACTGTAAGCTAGAACCAAATAAATGCTGTCCTTATAGGAGTTGCATTGGTCATGGTTTGTATTCAAAGGAGTAAAACCCTAACTAAGACTGTGGTATTAGTGTGTATTTGTGTTTGGTGTGTATGTGTGTGTCTATCTGTGTCTGTGTGTGTCTGCGTGTGTGTTTGGTCAGTTGGTGTTTTGGGCTTCCTATGTTTTTGTTGTTATAAAATTACTTACTTCCTGTGTTTTTTGTTGAATAACTTTTCCCTTGTACCCATGTGTTTAAAACTTTTCCCCAATTACTCTTCCAGATTGATTGTATCTGGTTTTATGTAGAGATCCTTGATCCACTTAGACTTGAGCTTTGTACAGTGAGATAAGAATGGATCAATTTACATTCTTCTACATGTTGACCACCACTTGATCCAGCAACATTTGTTGAAAAGGCTATCTTTTCCCCTAATGGATTGTTTTAGCTCCTTTGCCAAAGATCAAGTGACCATAAGTGTATGGGTTCATTTCTGGGTCTTCAGTTCTATTCCATTGATTTTCCTGTATGTCACTGTACCAATACCATGCAGTTTTTACCTCTATTGCTCTGTAGTACAGCTTGAGGTCAAGGATGCTGATTACCCCAAAAGTTTGTTTATTGTTCAGAATAGTTTTCACTTTTCAGGTTTTATATTATTATTATTATTATTATTCCAAATGCATTTGAGAATTGCTGTTTTTAACTCTATGAAGACCTGACTTGGAATTTTGATGGGGATCACATTGAATCTGCACATTGCTTTCAACAAGATGGCCATTTTTACTGCATTAGTCCTGCCAATCCATGAGTATGGGAGATCTTTCCATCTTCTGAGGTATTCTTTGATTTCTTTCATCAAAGACTTGAAGCTCTTGTCAAACAGAGCTTTCACTTGTTTGGTTAAAGTCACAAGATAGTTTATATTGTTTGTGACTATTGTGAAGGGAGTTGTTTACCTAATTTCTTTCTCAGCCTGATAATCCTTTGAGTATAGGAAGGCTGCTGATTTGTTTGAGTTAATTTTATGTCTGGGCACTTTGCTGAAGTTGTTTAACAGCTATATGAGTTCTCTGGTGGAGTTTTTGGGGTTCCTTAAACTATACTATCATATCACCTGTAAATAGTGATATTTTGATTTCTTCCTCTCCATTTTTTATTCCTTCGACATCATGTTGCTCTCTAATTGCTCCAGCTGGATCTTCATGTACAATATTAAATACATAGAGGTGGGGGGGAGCCTTGTCTAGTCCCTGATTTTAGTGGGATTGTTTCAAGTTTCTCTCCATTTAGTTTGATGTTGGCTACTGGTCTGTTGTATATTGGTTTTACTATGCTTAGGCATAGGCCTTGAATTTTTAGTCTTTGCAAGACTTTTAAGATGAGGGGATGTTGAATTTTGTCAAATGCTTTTTCAGCATCTAATGAAATGATCATGTGGCTTTTTTTCTTTGAGTTTGTGTATGTAGTGGGTTACATTGATGGAATTCTGTATTTTGAACCATCCCTGCATCCCTGGCATGAAGGCTACTTGACCATGGTGAATGGTCATTTTCATGTGTTCGTGGATTCGGTTTGTGAGAATTTTATTGAGTATTATTGCATCAGAATTCATAATGGAAATTGGTCTGAAGTTTTTTTTTTCTTTTTAGGGCCTTTGTGAGGTTTTGGTATCAGAGTAACTGTTGCTTCATAGAATGAATTGGGTAGTGTTCCTGTTGTTTCTATTGTTGGAATAGTTTGAAGAATATTGGTATTAGATCTGATAGAATTCTCCACTAAACCCATCTTTTACTGGGCTTTATTTGATTGCAAGACTTTCATTGTCTGCTTCTATTCTCTAAAGGTTATAAGAATATTTCAATGATTTATCTGATCATGATTTAACTTTAGTAACTGGTGCCTGTCTAGAAAATTATCCATTTCATACAGATTTTCAAGGTTTTTTGAGTATAGGCTTTTCTGGTAGGATTTGTTGATTTTTTTTATTTCCTCAGTTTCTGTTGTTACATCTCCCTTTTCATTTCTGATTTTGTTAATTTAGATATTGTCTCTAAGCCCTTTGGTTAGTCTGGCTAAGGGTTTATGCTTCTTGTTGATTTCCTCAAAGAACAACCTCCTGGTTAGGTTGATTCTTTGTATAGATCTTTATTTTCTACTTGGTTGATTTCAGCCCTGAATTTGACTATTTCCTGCTGTCCACTCCTCTTGGATGTATTAATTTCAAATTCTGTACAAATATACATAGATTCATACCAATAGATACCACAAACCTGTATTAATATACAAATTCTGTACCAATACAAGAAATTAGTACTTCAAATTTGCAACAAATACAAAGATTCCTACCAATGTAAGTTTAGTGCTATACAATGTTTTGTTCATAAATTTAGTAACCTGTCTCATATAGTTCTTCCTTGTTTAAAATTAAGACTATTTCTAAATTATCCCTTAAAATGACAAACTAACCATAATTAATAAAAGAAATATGATAAACACAAATGTAAATGATCAGTATTACAATTCTCCACAATGTCTTCCTGCTGAATTGGGACAATGCAATGTTTAAAGGGTGGAGAGAAGGAAAATGAGAGATATCTGGTTATGACCAGGTGGTCATGGTGCATGCCTGTAATCCCAGCACTCTGGAGGCAGAGGCAGGCAGATTTCTGAGTTCGAGGTCAGCCTGGTCTACAGAGTGAGTTCCAGGAGAGCCAGGACTACACAGATAAACCCTGTCTCGAAAAAAACAAATCCAAAAAGAAAAATCTGGTTACAATCAAGAAAGCTAGCTTTAGCTTTCAGTTTCACTCTCTGCATGCTTAAAAGACTCAGGGTTTCCTGAAGTTCAGTCAGCTGTCTGAATGGCTGGATGAACTGAGTCCATTTTGGGTCATCAGCAATTTCTGAAACAGTTCTGGGAGCAAGTCTTTGGAAACAGCATCGTAGTGGGGCAGTTGAAAAAATAGGTCATCTCAGCAGTTCCACCAATGAATCTAGTTACAGGGGCACATCCTGCAATATATGAGTCTTACAACCAAGATGTCCGTACTATTAAGGTATTCTCACGGAAAGTTCAAGGTTCACAGATCTGTAAAGGTTGAATTTTATCCTTATTTAAGCAGGTGAAACACAGCTATCCTTTTAGGAGTTAATTTGATCAATAATAATTCTTCATTCATACCATATGAAGTATGACACAATGACTATTAAGTGTTCCATAACGAACAATGTGTATTGTCAAATTTACCTGAATTTTTCGCTGGAGACTTTTATGTCTGGGCTACTTACAGCACTGTTCCTATGTGGAGGAATAAGTAAATCATGTTTCCTGCCTGTTTGATTTGCTCAACTTTTTTTTTCTGTAGCCAAGATCTTAAGGGGCTTTTCCTCCATCATATCTGATCCATATACCTCTGGAAGGTGTCCAAAGCCTTTTGTTGTTTCCTAGTAGCACAGATATAGGTACTCACCAATAGTGGCATGTTTTGATCCACTAACACAGAATCATCAATTGTATAGACTGTTTCAAACAGTTGCCTCCTTTCTCTTCAGGGTTCCTATTTTTCACATCTCTCCCAGAGGATGTTTAATATCATAAAACCACCAGACTAATAACCACACACATTTTTAAAATTAAAACATGTCAAAACAATCTACACAATTGTTATTATCCTTTGAGTCAATGCTCCTTCACCATGTCCTGCCTTGTTCTTATACAAGATCAAGGTGTAAGTTTATACTATTTGTCTGGGATAAGTTAATTCTGCTTATTCCAGGCTTTTGACCTACACTTTAAAATCAATAGACTCTATTTATTTTTTATCTATGCATACATAAATTTTTCCTTCTATGGAAATTAGTATATTTATGTGTTTTATATCCACTTTCACTTAATATAACTTGAACATACAGACTTTCCTCTGTTTTTAACTTCAATTAAATTCCCTTCTACTTACTGTATCAGCCTATTTCCTGGCTCATAACTGTCCCAGCTTGCTAAACAATTCCAGCTTCCCTGTGTTGCCTACAAACAACCCAAGTGCCTGCCCTGGAATAGACTTTTAAAATTTGGTATAACACAGTTTTTCATTCATTCTCCACTGCGTAGAAATTATATCTCTTATTATTTCTTGAAATAGGTTATCTATCTTCATGCCTTTTTCCTACATTTGACATCAAAGGCCTTGATTACTTTATTCAATGTACACTCACAAACATTTAAATAATTACTAGGATATCTTTCCTTTTTTTTAGGAAGATACAAACTTTATTAGGAAAAAATAACCGAAAATAAATAAATAAATAAATAAATAAATAAATAAAATTAAAAAAAGAAAGAAGGAAAAAAGGGAAAAGGGTTTGTTTCCAACTGATGTCTTGGTGGATAAGGCTAGTTTTCGCTTCACTGGCTTTTTCCCACTCTCAATGAAGGCCAGTGTCCAACTTAAAGCAGAGCCACAACCTTAGACTCTCCTAAGCTGCTGCTGATGCCACTGGCCTCATCTGAACTCATCCTAAGACTCAGAACCAGGGCTATGTGACCTTTGAGCTCAGCCATCTTGGCCATAGTTGGGTACTTCCAAATAACCAGCTGGTTTTGGGCAAAATCATGACCTGAGAAAACTCCTTGTAGTGGGGAGACCAGAGGATGGAGCACACCTGGAAATGCACATCCACAGCACTTAGGCTCCAGAGCAGGCATTCCAAATGTGAATGTGTCCGTCACTGCTACCTATTCCTGTTGCCAGAATATTGGACTGCCAGGGAACCATACAACAGCCTTGGCAGCACCTTGAAGTTGAGTGAATGTTTGCAGGGAAGCCAGCCTCTTTCTCCAGGACCACAAGGCCACACATTGACAACTTGCCACTACTTGACAGATGTTGTCAATCTGGGGCCCAGCTCAGCCCACATACTTCCTGACTATGGCCAATCAGTGAGGCCACATAGTGTACTACTACCTGAACATTATGATGGTGGATGTGGCCAGACCGTGGACCACTGGACAGGAGATAGCTGTTCCAACTGAGGGAGCTTATGCGAGTGGAGTGAGTGGTCATATTTCAAAGTCATTTCTGCTGCTGCACATCCCAAAGCTGCACCTTAGCATTACTGGTGCCCACATGTAGGTAGTTGCCCTCTTTGATCCAGGCCACAGAGGATATGTAGTTCGCAGGCTGCTCTACTTGCAACAACTGCAGGATGTCACCAGACCCAGCATTCCATTAAGTACACTCTGATGTCCGGCGCCACAGCCAATGTGTTTCCAGAGCTCCAGTCCACACGATTCAGGAAGTAGTCATTCTGGATAACAGAAGCATCAAGAATCCCGTCTGGTAGGGAATGAATGTACCTGCAAGCCTTGCAACTAAAGCTAGGGATGGCCTTCTGACTGTAGAGTACTTGCAGCCTATTCTGTCAGCCTTCTGGGGCATTGTGAGGTTTTCCACTGAGCCTTAGGATCTTGGCTCCTTCCATTTCAAAACCTTACAGGTTCAGAGCCTAGGCTTTCTGATGCTCCTTGATGGACATCCTGCTGTCATCTGGCTGTTTTGTCTTGCTCAAGAGGAACCTGGCAACTTCCACTTGAGAAGCACTGAGTTTGGGGCTTACAGTGATCACCTCTAGGTTTGAAGGGGATGGTCTGAACCTTGGAATTAGATTTTCCAGGAGTTCAGTCCTAGGTCAAGTGGCACTGTCTGATCTGTTGGCAGCCTGCATGGGAAAGAGGACTGGGACTGTGTCTTCTTTTCCTTTGGGCTGCCTGCATGCGACTGGGGCACTGGGGAGGGGCGTGGCTAGTTTAAGCAGGGAGTGTAAATTGCTCTTGAACAAGAACTCTGCCAGGGTAGGTAGTGTGTCCATGGGGCTGCCAAACACATTCTTTTTGGACAAGCTAAGGCATGCCGGCCTGTTGTAGTTCACTTTATCTCTTTTATCCTGAAAAACAATTGCACCAATCTCTTCCATCTCTCTACATTCCTTATCTGATCATAGTTATCAGACAGCCTCTACCATCTACCTCTAAATCTGTTTTCTGAGCAGTCTCTTTGTACAGCACCTCCAAGCTCAAACAATCTCAGACAGTCAGAAAACTTTGAGAAGAGTCAATGGTAAATCCTAACCACCCAGGATGTCTGGATCATCATGGGGAACTTTGCTGAGTCCTAGCTCATGCCAAAAACTCAAGAATTATGTATACCAATTCAGCTTACCTTTTGTTCTAGTTGCTAATAGTACAGTTTGGTGAGGGACCACATGACTCTAGCAAAACCAGAAGCTCTGCTAAAAATCCAATTTTCCATATCTCTTAATCTCACATCTTGTCATGTGTTTTCCATTTGAGAATCTACAACTAATTTTTAATACTTAGTTCAAGCCTATAGGTGAGATGCATTCTGTAGAGATAGTTTGTTACTCTGCTTTACTATAGGATGCCACCTGTGCAAAACCCTAGCTCAGCTTGCAAATACTTTGGAATCTCAAATGAAAGACACACAGCTTTATTTAATATGCCTAAATCAGCTCCTTAGCTGAGCCACGCATAGCTAATGCCTCCCCTGTGGTACTCTTGAATTATTACTTATTAAAATGCATATCCCATCTTTGCTACCCCAAAATCAGTCAGAGGAACTAACTCTGGGGCCACTCTTCCACATTACTTACATGGCTGATACTGTCTTTCACAGTACTCAAGCCTGCATACAATTTCTTTACTGGCATGGTGATCCTCTTTTTTCCCCTTGCCCATGAATCCAAAAGTCCTGCCTATGTCTCCCTGCCTAACCATTGGCTGCTGACAATTTTATTTATGAGTTAGAACCAGCTTGGAGCAGGGGCACTCATTTCTCAAATGTAAAAGTCTCATGCAGTTTGGGAACCAAAGTAACACAAGTAGCATTAGAACCAATACAGAACAATTGGGAATAAGAAGAAAAGAAAAAACAAAAACAAAAACACAGACAAGAACAACAAAAAACATATCTCAGTATTGCTTTTTGTTATTACTGGGTATTTAATCATAAGGTGAAACTAAGTTCAAGTATCTAGGAGTAGGGTGTTGGGGAGATCCATCTTACCTTTACTCACCTTTTGTTCTTGAAAACATAATGACTTTCTCTAACAATGTCTTCTGCTATCCATCTTGTGCTTCTCAAAGCAGAACACATGATCTTTACCACCAAAGAACAAATACATATCATTGGTTAAAGTGTAACACCCCCAGTTTCTAACAGTTAATACTATAAACCACCTAAGCCCCTACTGCAAATCCTGATTGTTGGGAAAATGAAGCTGTAATTTGGCAGAGATATTTCTGTTTCTCTCCCTTTTTTATACTTTTCTTTTTTCATTTTTTTTAAAATTCAGTGTTTTTTATTCGATGTATTTTTTATTAACATTTCAAATGATTTCCCCTTTTCTGGGTCCCCACTCCCTGTAAGTCCCATAAGCCCTCTTCCCTCTCCCAGTTCCTCCATCTACTCCTTCCCACTTCCCTGTTCTGATATTCCCCTATACTGTTGCACTGAGTCTTTCCAGAACCAGGGGCCACTCCTCCGTTCTTTTTGGACATCATTTAATATGTGGATTATGTCTTGGGTATTCAGAGTTTCTAGGATAATATCTACTTATCAGTGAGTGCATACCATGATTGATCTTTTGAGACTGGGTTACCTCACTTAGTATGATGTTCTCCAGGTCCATCCATTTGTCTAAGAATTTCATGAATTCATTGTTTCTAATGACTGAATAGTACTCTATTGTGTAAATATACCACATTTTTTGTATCCATTCCTCCGTTGAGGGACACCTGGGTTCTTTCCAGATTCTGGCTACTACAAATAGGGCTGCTATGAACATAGTGGAGCATGTGTCCTTATTGCATGCTGGGGAATCCTCTGGGTATATGCCCAGGAGTGGTAGAGCAGGGTCCTCTGGAAGTGTCATGCCCAGTTTTCTGAGGAACCACCAGACTTATTTGCAAAGTGGTTGCATGATCTTACAATCCCACCAGCAGTGGAGGAGTGTTCCTCTTTCTCCACATCCTCGCCAGCACCTGCTGTCTCCTGAGTTTTTGACCTTAGCCATTCTGACTGGTGTGAGGTGAAATCTCAGGGTTGTTTTGATTTGCATTTCCCTAATGATTAACGATGTTGAACATTTCTTCAGGTGTTTCTCAGCCCTCCGAAGTTCTTCATGTGAAAATTCTTTGTTTAGCTCTGTACCCCACTTTTTAATGGGGTTATTTGGTTCTCTGGGTTCTATCTTCTTGAGTTCTCTGTATATATTAGATATTATCCCTCTGTCAGATTTAGGGTTGGTGAAGATCCTTTCCCAATTTGTTGGTTGACATTTTGTCCTTTTGACAGTGTCCTTTGCCTTACAGAAACTTTGTAGTTTTATGAGGTCCCATTTGTCAATTCTTGAACTTAGAGCATAAGCTATTGGTGTTCTATTGAGGAACTTTTGCCCTGTGCCCATGTCCTCTAGGGTCTTCCCCAGTTTCTTTTCTATTAGTTTCAGTGTGTCAGGTTTTATGTGGAGGTCCTTGATCCATTTGGAGTTGAGCTTAGTACAAGGAGATAATAATGGATCGATTCGCATTCTTCTGCATGCTGACCTCCAGTTGAACCAGCACCATTTGTTGAAAAGACTATCTTTTTTCCACTGGATGCTTTCAGTTCCTTTGTCGAAGATCAAGTAACCAAGGTGTGTGAGTTCATTTCTGGGTCTTTAATCCTATTCCATTGATCCGCTTGCCTGACATTGTACCAATACCATGCAGTTTTTATCACTATTACTCTGTAGTAAAGTTTGAGGTCTGGGATACTGAATCCCCCTGAAGTTCTTTTACTGTTGAGAATAGTTTTAGTTATCCTGGGTTTTTTTGTTATTCCAGATGAATTTGAGAATTGCTCTTTCTAGCTCTATGAAGAACTGGGTTGGGATTTTGATGGGGATTACATTTAATCTGTAGATTGCCTTTGGCAAGATGACCATTTTAACTATAGTAATCCTGCCAATCCACAAGCATGGAAGATTTTTCCATTTTTTGAGATCTTCTTTGATTTCCTTCTTCAGAGATCTGAAGTTCTTGTCATATAGGTCTTTCACTTGTTTGGTTAGAGTCACCCCACAATACTTTATGCTGTTTGTGGCTATTGTGAAGGGTGTCATTTCCCTAATTTCTTTCTCAGTCTGCTTATCCTTAGAGTATATAAAGGCTACTGATTTGCTTGAGTTGATTTTGTAGCCAGCTACTTTGCTGAAGTTGTTTATCAGCTGTAGGAGTTCTCTAGTAGAGTTTTTTGGGTCACTTAATTATACTATCATATCATCTGCAAATAGTGATAGTTTGACTTCTTCCTTTCCAATTTGTATCCCTTTGACCTCCTTATGTTGTCTAATTGTTCTAGCTAGGACATCAAGAACTATATTGAAACGATATGGAGAGAGGAGGCAGCCTTGTCTAGTCCCTGATTTTAGTGGAATTGCTTCAAGTTTTCTCCATTTAGTTTGATGTTGTCTACTGGTTTGCTGTATATTGCTTTTACTATGTTTAGATATGGGTCTTGCATTCCTGTCCTTTCCAAGACTTTTAGCATGAAAGGATGCTGAATTTTGTAAAATGCTTTTTCAGCATCTAATGAAATGATCATGTGGTTTTTTTTCTTTTGAGTTTGTTTATGTAGTGGATAGCATTTATGGAATTCCTTATATTGAACCATCCCTGCATCCCTGGGATGAAACCTACTTGGTCCTGGTGGATGATCGTGTTGATATGTTCTTAGATTCGGTGAGCAAGAATTTTATTATTTTTGCATCGATTTTCTTTTTTTATATTTTATTATTTTTTTGCATCGATTTTCATAAGGGAAATTGCCCTGAAATTCTCTTTCTTAGTTGGATCTTTGTGTGGTTTTGGTATCAGCGTAATTGTGGCTTCGTAGAAGGAGTTAGGTAGTGTTCTGTCTGTTTGTATTTGGTGGAATAATTTGAAGAGTATTGGTGTTAAGTCTTCTTTGAAGGTCTGATAGAATTCTGCACTGAAACCATCTGGTCCTGTGCTTTTTTTTGGGCGGAAGGCTATCTATGACCCCTTCTATTTCTTTAGGGTTTATGGGTCTGCTTAGATGATCTATTTGATACTGGTTTAATTTTGGTATTTGGTACCTGTCTAAGAAATTGTCCATTTCCTCCAGATTCTCCAGCTGTGTTGAGTACTGGCTTTTGTAGTAGGATCTGATGATTTTTTTGAAAATGATGATTTCCTCAGTTTCTGTTGTAATATCTCCCTTTTCATTTCTAATTTTGTTAATTTGGATACTTTCTCTGTGCCCTTTGGTTAGTCTGGCGAAGGGTTTATCTATCTTGTTGATTTTTTCAAAGAATCAGCTCATGGTTTTCTTGATTCTTTATATGGTTCTCTTGGTTTCTACTTGATTGATTTCAGCCCCTTCTTAGTCAGGGTTTCTATTCCTGCACAAACATCATGACCAAGAAGCAAGTTGGGGAAAAAAGGTTTTATTGAGCTTACACTTCTACGTTGCAGTTCATCAATAAACGAAGTCAGGACTGGAACTCAAGCAGGTCAGGAAGCAGGAGCTGATGCAGAAGCCATGGAGGGATGTTTCTTACTGGCTTGCTTGCCCTGGCTTGCTCAGCCTGCTCTCTTATAGAACGCAAGAGCACCAGCCCAAAGGTGGAACCACCCACAAGGGGCCCTCCTAAATTGATCACTAATTGAGAAAATGCCCCACAGCTGGATCTCATGGAGGCACTTCCCCAACTGAAGCTCCTTTCTCTGTGATAACTCCAGCCTATGTCAAGTTGACACACGAAACTGGCCAGTACAATTGACCCCTTGTCAACTTGACACACAAACACATCACTATTAAGCCTCAACCCTTACTTTCTTATTCATCCCCAAGATCTAAATTACTTTAAAAGTCCCACAGCCTTTACATATTAAAAGTTCAATCACCTTAAAATGTCCAATATCTTTAAAATTCAAAGTCTTTTAAAAGTTCAAAGTCTTTTAACTGTGGGCTCCACTAAAATACTTTCTTCCTTCAAGAGGGAAACATATCAGGGCACAGTCCAACCAAAAGGAAAACTCAACCTCCAAAAGTCCAATGTCTGGGATCCAACTCACGATTTTCTGGGCTCCTCCAAGGGCTTGTGTCACTTCTCCAGCTCTGCCCTTTGTAGCACACAACTTGTCTTCTAGGCTCCAGCTGCCTGTGCTCCACTGCTGCTGCTGTCTTTGGTGGTCATCGCATGGTACTGGCATCTCCAAAACTGTTATCTTCCACTGTAATTAGGCTTCACCAATAGCCTCTCATAGGCTCTCTTCATGGTGACAAGCCTCTGCTCCTATGCATGACCCCTTCAAGTCCTGGGCCATCAATTGCAACTGAGGCTGCACCTTCACCAATGGCTTTCCGTGGCCTCTCACTGTGCCAAGACCCTCAGCTGCTCTTCATGACCCCTTCATGCCTTCAAAACCAGTACCATCTGGGTGACTCTTACACAGTACCAAGTCCAGCCACAGCACAAAATACAACTGTGGCTATCTCTGGAACACACTCTCTGTGCTCTCAGAAAACATTTCCAAGAAGATTTCATCTCAGTGATGCTGGTCTCTTCTTAATCACTGCTAATTTCTTAGCTCCAGCTAACCAGCATCAATAGTCCCAGTAACACAAAGGTTTGCTTTAGTGGTTCTGGTATCTTGTTACTTACAGCTGATTCTTCAGCCCCAGCTAACCAAAACCACAGAATCTTCACAATCAAAACATGGCCACTTTCATCAGAACTCTGCTTCCCGCCAGTCATGAGAGACTTGCCTCCATCTTGGTTTCAGACTCCAGAGAGATTGGACAGACTGAGGTACACAAACATAACCCGAGGCCAACATCGCGGGGGTCTAAGCCTGACGGGCTTTGGCCTGTACCCAGGCCCTGGGCTGTTCGGGGGGCCATCGGGGTGCCAACCCAGCCAGGAGGTTTTTTTGCCCGCACCGGGCGTGCGCACCGCTATTTTGCCTACAGGACGCCAGAGAGCTCTAGCAGGCAAAGCCAGCTAACAGGCATAGCCTGAGGCTAACAAAGCGGGGGTCTAGGCCCCAACAGGCCCTGGACTGACCCCAAGAACTGGGCAGCTTGGTGGACTATCTGTGTGTCAACCCGCCCAGGAGGTTGTTAGCCCAGCAGACTCTCCCAGCACTTTCAGGGAGCGCGAGTGCACATGCCCGCCATCCTGGCCACCTGACAGACCCAATTAACAGTCATAGCCCGAGGGGAACTTTGCTTGGACCTTGGCCTCCCAGGCTTTTACCTGGACCCAGGGCCTGAGCAGCCAGGCTAGCCTTGTGTGCACCAACCCGGTTGGGAGATTGGCTGCCCAGCTGAGTGATCAGCAGGTGGAAAAGGTCCCGGCAGCATACACCATCAGCACTCTCTGAAGGTGCAAACGGGCTCCATCTGGTTCACAGACACAATCTGGGGCAAAGTACACTAGTGCTGCAAGGTCACCCAAGAGGAAGACAGCACATCAGCAATCAGCTACAGGGGTAACCCAGCCATATAGTGTTGCAGTGATAGCCCCAGAGCCCCTCAGGAGGCCCAAACACCAGCCAGGGACAAGACCAACTAACTCCAGAGAACAAGATGGCAAAGGGCAAACACAGGAACACTACTAACAGAAATCTAGGCAATATGGCAGCATCTGAACCAAACTCTCCAACATCAGCAAGTCCTGTTTATGCCAACACACCAGAGAAACAAGATTTGGATTTAAAATCACTGATCATGATGCTGCTAGAAGAACACAAAATGGACATAAATGAATCTCTTAAAGAAATACAGGGGAACATGAATAAGATAGAAACCCGTATAATGGAAACACAAAAATCACTTAAAGAAATGCAGGAGAATAAGGCTCAAGAGATAGAAGCCAATAAAGAAGAAACGCAAAAAAAAAAAAAAAAAAAAAAAAAAAAAAAAAACCTTAAAGAAATGCAGGAGAACTTGAGTCAAGAGGCAGAAGTCATGAAAGAGGAAACACAAAAATCTCTTAAAGAATTACAGGAAAACACAAACAAACAAATGATGGAACTGAGCAAAACCATCCTGGATCTAAAAACAGAAGTAGAAACAACTAAGAAATCACAAAGGGAGACAACTTTGGAGATAGAAAACCTTGAGAAGAAATCAGGGGCCATAGATGCAAATATAAATACCGGAATACAAGAGATGGAAGAAAGAATTTCAGATGCCGAAGATACAATAGAAACCATTGACTCAACAGTCAAAGAAAATGCAAAATGCAAAAAGCTTGTATCCCAGAACATCCAGGAAATCCAGGATGCAATGAGAAGACCAAACCTAAGGATTATAGGTATAGATGAGAGTGAAGATTTACAACTGAAAGGGCCAGCAAATATCTTTAACAAAATTATGGAAGAAAACTTTCCCAACTTAAAGAGAGAGATACCTATGAATATGCAAGAAGCCTACAGAACTCCAAACAGACTGGATCTGAGCAGAAATACCTCTCGCCACATAATAATTAAACCCCCAATGCACTAAACAAAGAAAGAATATTAAAGGCAGTAAGAGAAAAAGGCCAATTAACATATACAGGAAGACCTATCAGAATCACACCAGACTTCTCACCAGAGACCATGAAAGCTAGAAGATCCTGGGCAGATCTCATGCAGACTCTAAGAGAACACAAATGTCAGCCAAGACTACTATACCCAGCAAAACTCTCAAGCACAATAGATGGAGAAACCAAGACATTCCATGACAAAACCAAATTTACACAATATCTTTCCACAAACCCAGCTCTACAAAGAATATTAGGAAGAAAACTCCAATACAAGGAGGGAAACTACACCCTGGAAAAAGTAAGATAGTAACCTTCCTTCATCAAACCCAAAAGAAGATAATCACTCAAATATAAAAATAACATCAAAAATGACAGGAAGTAATAATCTCTATTCCTTAATATCTCTTAACATCAATGGACTCAATTCCCCAATAAAAAGACATAGACTAACAGACTGGATAAGGAAACAGGACCCTACATTTTGCTGCATACAGGAAACACACCTAAATGTCAAAGACAAAAACTACCTTAGAGTAAAAGGCTGGAAGACAATTTTACAAGCCAATGGTCTCGGGAAATGAGCCGGAGTTGCCATTCTAATATCAGATAAAATCGACTTTCAACCTAAAGTCATCAAAAGAGACACTGAGGGACACTTCTTGCTGGTCAAAGGAAAAATCCACCAAGAAGAACTTTCAATTCTGAACATCTATGCTCCAAATACAAGGGCACCCTCATTCGTAAAAGAAACTTTACTAAAGCTCAAAGCACACATTGCACCTAACACAATAATTGTGGGGGACTTCAACACTCCACTCTCCTCAATGGACCGATCAGGAAAACAGAAACTAAACAGGGACACAGTAAAACTAATTGAAGCTTTAGACCAATTGGATATTTATAGAACATTTCACCCTAAAGCAAAAGAATATACCTTTTTCTCAGCACCTCATGGTACCTTCTCCAAAATTGACCATATAATTGGTCACAAGAAAGACCTCAACAAATACAAGAAGATCGATCTAATCCCATGCCTCCTATCAGATCACTATGGTGTAAGAGTGGTTTTCAATAGCAACTAAAACAACAGAAAGCCCACATACACATGGAGGCTGAGCAATACTATACTCAATGACACCTTGGCCAAAGAAGAAATAAAGAAAGAAATCAGAGACTTTTTAGAATTTAATGAAAATGAAGGCACAACATACCCAAATCTTTGGGACACAATGAAAGCAGTGCTAAGAGGAAAACTCATAGCCCTGAGTGCCTCCAAAAAGAAAATGGAGAGAGCATATACTAGCAGCTTAGTGACACACCTGAAAGCCCTGGAACAAAAAGAAGCTATTTCACCCAGGAGGAGTAGAAGACAGGAAATCATCAAACTCAGGGCTGAAATCAATCAAGTGGAAACAAAGAGAACCATACAAGGAATCAACGAGTACAGGAGCTGGTTCTGTGAAAAAATCAACAAGATAGATAAACCCTTAGCCAGACTGACCAAAGGGCACAGAGAAAGTATCTAAATCAACAAAATTAGAAATGAAAATGGAGATATTACAACAGAAACTGGGGAAATCCAAAAAATCATCAGATCCTACTACAAAATCCTATACTCAACACAACTGGAGAATCTGGAGGAAATGGACAATTTCCTAGACAGATACCAAATACCAAAAGTAAATCAGGACCAAATAGATCATCTAAACAGTCCCATAACCCCTAAAGAAATAGAAGGGGTCATAGAAAGTCTTCCAACCAAAGAAAGCACAGGACCAGATGGTTTCAGTGCAGAATTCTATAAGACCTTCAAAGAAGACCTAACACCAATACTCTTCAAACTATTCCACAAAATAGAAACAGAAGGAACCCTACCCAATTCCTTCTACGAAGCCACAATTACGCTGATACGAAAACCACACAAAGATCCAACAAAGAAAGAAAACTTCAGACCAATCTCCCTTATGAACATCGATGCAAAAATACTCAATAAAATTCTTGCCAACCGAATCCAAGAACACATCAAAACGATCATCCACCATGATCAAGTAGGCTTTATCCCGGGAATGCAGGGTTGGTTCAATATACGGAAATCCATCAATGCAATCCACTACATAAACAAACTCAAAGAAAAAAACCACATGATCATTTCATTGGATGCTGAAAAAGCATTTGACAAAATTCAGCATCCTTTCATGCTTAAAGTCTTGGAAAGAACAGGAATTCAAGGCCCATACCTAAACATCGTTAAAGCAATATACAGCAAACCGGTAGCCAGCATCAAACTAAATGGAGAGAAACTTGAAGCAATCCCTCTAAAATCAGGGACTAGACAGGGCTGCCCCCTTTCTCCTTATCTTTTCAATATTGTACTTGAGGTACTAGCTCAGGCAATTCGACAACATAAGGAGGTCAAAGGGATACAAATTGGAAAGGAAGAAGTCAAACTATCATTATTTGCAGATGACATGATAGTCTACCTAAGTGACCCAAAAAACTCCACTAGAGAACTCCTACAGCTGATAAACAACTTCAGCAAAGTGGCAGGTTATAAAATCAACTCAAGCAAATCAGTGGCCTTCCTATACTCAAAGGATAAGCAGGCTGAGAAAGAAATTAGGGAAATGACCCCCTTCATAATAGCCACAAACAGTATAAAGTATCTTGGTGTGACTCTTACCAAACAAGTGAAAGATCTGTATGACAAGAACTTCAAGACTCTGAAGAAGGAAATGGAAAAAGACCTCAAAAAATGGGAAAACCTCCCATGCTCATGGATCGGCAGGATCAATATAGTTAAAATGGCCATTTTGACAAAAGCAATTTACAGATTCAATGCAATACCCATCAAAATCCCAACTCAATTCTTCACAGAGTTAGAAAGATCAATTATCAAATTCATCTGGAATAACAAAAAACCCAGGATAGCTAAAACTATTTTCAGCAACAAAAGAAATTCTGGGGGAATCAGTATCCCTGACCTCAAGCAATACCACAGAGCAATAGTGTTAAAAACTGCATGGTATTGGTACAGTGACAGGCAGGAGGATCAATGGAACAGGATTGAAGATCCAGAAAAGAACCCACACACCTATGGCCACTTGATCGTCGACAAAGGGGCTGAAAACATCCAATGGAAAAAAGATAGCCTTTTCAACAAATGGTGCTGGTTCAACTGGAGGTCAGCATGCAGAAGAATACGAATTGATCCATCCTTGTCTCCTTGTACTAAGCTCAAATCCAAATGGATCAAGGACCTCCACATAAAGTCAGATACTCTGAAGCTAATAGAAAAGAAACTGGGGAAGACCCTTGAGGACATCGGTACAGGGAGAAAGCTTCTTAACAGAATACCAATAGCATATGGTCTAAGATCAAGAATTGACAAATGGGACCTCATAAAATTACAAAGTTTCTGTAAGGCAAAGGACACCATCAAAAAGACAGATTGGCAACCAAAAAATTGGGAAAAGATCTTCACCAATCCTACATCAGATAGAGGGCTAATATCCAATATATATAAAGAACTCAAGAATTTAGACTCCAGAAAACCAAACAACCCTATTAAAAAATGGGGTACAGAGTTAAACAAAGAATTCTCACCTGAAGAATTTCGGATGGCGGAGAAACATCTTAAAAAATGCTCAACTTCATTAGTCATTAGGGAAATGCAAATCAAAACAACCCTGAGATTTCACCTTACACCAGTCAGAATGGCTAAGATTAAAAATTCAGGAGACAGCAGGTGTTGGCAAGGATGTGGAGAAAGAGGAACACTCCTCCACTGCTGGTGGGGTTGCAAATTGGTACAACCACTCTGGAAATCAGTCTGGTCGTTCCTCCGAAAACTGGGCACCTCACTTCCAGAAGATCCTACTATACCACTCCTGGGCATATACCCAAAACATTCCCCAGCATGTAATAAGGATACATGTTTTACTATGTTCATAGCAGCCCTATTTATAATTGCCAGAAGTTGGAAAGAACCCAGATATCCCTCAACAGAAGAGTGGATGCAAAAAAATGTGGTATATCTACACAATGGACTACTATTCAGCCATTAGAAACAATGAATTCATGAAATTCTTAGGCAAATGGATGGAGCTGCAGAACATCATACTAAGTGAGGTAACCCAGACTCAAAAGGTGAATCATGGTATGCACTCACTAATAAGTGGATATTAACCTAGAAAACTGGAATACCCAAAACATAATCCACACATCAAATGAGGTACAAGAAGAAAGGAGGAGTGGCCCCTTGTTCTGGAAAGACTCAGTGAAGCAGTATTGAACAAAATCAGAAAGGGGAAGTGGGAAGGGTTGGGTGGGAAAACAGGGGGAGGGAAGGGGACTGATGGGACTTTCGGGGAGTGGGGGTCCAGAAAAGGGGAAATCATTTGAAATGTAAATAAATATATCAATAAATTAAAAAAAAGAAAGTTAATAAAAAAAAAAAAAACATGGCCACTTTAAGAGTCTTTAATCTTCTCTCTGAAATTTCACAAGCCAGGCCTCCATCTTCTGCACTGTTCGTAAGATTGTCTTCCAAGTTCCTACAGAACTTTCCACAGCTTTTCTAGCTCAAAGTTCCAAAGTCCTTCCACAATCCTCCCCAATACATGGTTAGGTTGTCACAGGAATACCCCACTACACTGGTACCAATTTTTCTTAGCCAGGGTTTCTATTCCTGCACAAACATCATGACCAAGAAGCAAGTTGGGGAGGAAAGGGTTTATTGAGCTTACACTTCCACATTGCAGTTCATCAATAAAGGAAGTCAGGACTGGAACTCAAGCAGGTCAGGAAGCAGGAGCTGATACAGAAGCCATGGAGGGATGTTTCTTACTGGCTTGCTTCCCCTGGCTTGCTCAGCCTGCTCTCTTATAGAACCCAAGAGCACCATAACAAAGGTGGAACCACCCACAAGGGGCCCTCACCACTTGATCACTAATTGAGAAAATGCCCCACAGCTGGATCTCATGGAGACAGTTTCCCAACTGAAGCTCCTTTCTCTGTGATAACTCCAGCCTATGTCAAGTTGACACACAAAACTAGCCAGTAAAAGCCCCGAGTTTGATGATTTCCTGTCTTCTTCTCCTCCTGGGTGAATTAGCTTCTTTTTGTTCCAGGGCTTTCAGTTGTTCCATTAATCTTCTAGTGTATGCTCTCTCAAGTTTCTTTTTCGAGACACTCAAAGCTATGAGTTTTCCTCTTAGCACTGCTTTCATTGTGTCCCATAGATTTGTGTATGTTGTGCCTTCATTTTCATTAAATTCTAAAAAATCTGTGATTTCTTTATTTCTTCCTTGACCAAGGTATCATTGAGTAGAGTATTGTTCAGTTTCCATGAGTATGTGGGCTTTCTGTTGTTTTTATTGTTATTATAGACCACTTTTACTCCATAGTGATCTGATAGGAGGCATGGGATTATTTCAGTCTTCCTAGAGGTCTGTCTTGTGACCAACTATATGACCGATTATGGAGAAGGTACCATGAGGTGCTGAGAAAAAGGTATATTCTTTTGCTTTGGGATGAAAAGTTCTATATATATATATATATATATATATATATATATATATATCTGTTAAATTCAATTGGTACAAAGCTTAAATTAGTTTCACTGTCTCCCTGTTTAGTTCTGTTTTCCTGATCGGTCCATAGATGAGAGTGGAGTGTTGAAGTCACCCACAATTATTGTGTTAGGTGCAATGTATGCTTTGAGCTTTAGTAAAGTTTCTTTTATGAATGAGGGCGCCCTTGTATTTGGAGCATAGATGTTCAGGATTGAGAGATCTTGTTGGATTTTTCCTTTGACCAGCAAGAAGTGACCTTCCATGTCTTTTTTGATGACATTACATTGTAAGTCAATTTTATCTGATATTAGAATGGCAACTCCGGCTTTTTTCCTGAGACCATTTGCTTGTAGAATTGTCTTCCAGCCTTTTACTCTAAGGTAGTTTTTGTCTTTGACACTGAGGTGTGTTTCCTGTATGCAGCAAATTGTAGGGTCCTGTTTACATAACCAGTCTGTTAGTCTATGTCTTTTTATTGGGGAATTGAGTCCATTGATGTTAAGAGATATTAAGGAGTAGTGGTTATTGCTTCCTATCATTTTGATGTTAATTTTATACTCATGTGGTTATCTTCTTTTGGGTTTGGGTATAAAAAGTTTAATATCCTGCTTTTCCAGGGTATAGTTTCCCTCATTGTAATGGTGTTTTCTTCCTATTATCCTTTGTAGGGCTGGGTTTGTGGAAAAATATTGTGTAAATTTGGTTTTGTCATGGAATATCTTGGTTTCTCCATATATAGTGATTGAGAGTTTCACTGGGTATAGTAGTCTTGGCTGACATTTGTGTTCTCTTAGAGACTGCATGAGCTCTGCCCATTATCTTCTAGCTTTCATGGTGTCTGGTGAGAAGTCTGGTGTAATTCTGATAGGTCTTCCTTTATATGTTACTTGCCCTTTTTCTCTTACTGCCCTAAGTATTCTTTCTTTGTTTAGTACATTTGGGAGTTTTGATTATTATGTGACGGGAGGTATTTCTGTTCTGTATTTCTGTTCTGGTCCAGTCTGTTTGGAGTTCTGTAGGCTACTTGTATATTCATGGGCATCTCTCTCTTTAGGTTAGGGAAGTTTTCTTCCATAATTTTGTTGAAGATATTTGCTGGCCCTTTAAGTTGTAAATCTTCACTCTCATCTATGCCTATAATCCTTAGATTTGGCTTTCTCATTGTGTCCTGGATTTCCTGGATGTTTTGGGTTACAAGATTTTTGCATTTTGCATTTTCTTTGACTGTTGAGTCCATGGTTTCTATGGTATCTTCGGCATATGAGATTCTTTCTTCTATATCTTGTATTCTGCAGTTGATACTTGCATCTATGGTTCCTGATTTCTTCCCAAGGTTTTCTGTCTCCAAAGTTGTCTCCCTTTGTGCTTTCTTGGTTGTTTCTACTTCTGTTTTTAGATCCTGGAAGTTTTTGCTTGTTTGGGTTTTCCTCTAATTCTTTGAGAGATTTTTGTGTTTCCTCTTTCATGACTTCTGCCTATTGATAAAAGTTCTCCTGTATTTCTTTAAGTGATTTTTGCATTTCCTCCTTATTGGCTAAAAACTTCTGACCTATATTGTCCTGAATTTAAGTGATTTTTGTGTTTCCCTTGTAAGGGCTTCTAGCTTTTGATCATTTTTCTCCTGAATTTCTTTAAGAGATTTATTTATGTCCTTCATGTGTTCCTCTAACAGCATCCTTACCAGTGCTTTTAAATCCAACTCTTGTTTTTCTGGTGTTTTGGGGTATCCAGGACTTGCTATTGTTGGAGAATTGGGTTCAGATGCTGCCATAATGCCTTGGTTTCTGTTAGTAACATTCCTACATTTGCCTTTAGCCATCTAGTTCTCACTGCTGTTAGATGGTATTATTGTCACTGTCTGGTGCTTCAACCTACTGTTGACCTTTAAGGCTATTTCCGCGACACTGGATGACTGGGTTTCCTCTGGCACAGATTACTGATATGCTGCCTTCCTCTTTTGTGCCTTTGGAGCCCTGCTCAGTCTTGCCTCAAGAAATGTTATATTTGGGTTGTCAAGGTGAACCAGGTGTTCTCAGACTGTGTTGTTATGGAGCAAAGATGGTGTGTGTGGGGGGGGGGGGGGGGGCGGGGTCACTCCCTCTGTTGATTCTCACGTAGGATACAGGCCCCACAACCTACCGGCTTGCAGATAAACCTCCTAAGTTCTTAGGTCCGGGGCGCAGGCAGACCCCTGGAGATTTGCACCCCCAGAGATCTTAAGCTCAGGATAATACAGTACCTAGTGATGTTTTTCTGCCCTGGCAGGCCACGAAGATGGCCACGGGAGTTGCTCCCTCTGCTGTTCTCTGAGAAGAATACAGGCCCCATGACCTACCACCTGGGAGATGAACCACCTGTGTGCTCAGGTCCTGGACGCAGGCAGACCTCTGGTGGTTTGCACCCCCAGAGATCTAAAGCTCGGGGTGATACAGTACCTAGTGAAGCTCTTCTGCCCCGGCAGGCAGTGAATATGGCCGCGGGGATTCTCTCCCTCTGCTGCTCTCCAGGCAGGACACAGGCCCCACACCCGGAGGTCTGGCAGATGAACCACCTATGTGCTCAGTTCCTGAGTGCAGGCAGACCCCTGGCGGTTTGCACCCCAAGAGATCCAAAGCTCAGGGTGATACAGTACCTAGTGACGCTCTTCTGCTCCTCTTCTGCTCTAGCAAGCAGCGAATACATCTAAATTTAATGTTTAATCTCTTTTTACAATCCAGACTTTATATCCACCCAGTCCATACCTCATACCCCAATCTCCAAGAAGATATCCCCATGCATACCCCACATCCTACTAGACTTCCCTACACTCAGGTCTCCAAGTTTCTTTAGAGTTAGGTGCATCTTCTCTGAGTCCAGACCTGGCAATCTACTGCTGTATATCAGGTGGTTTATGCTAGGTGGTTGTTGGCTCAGTGTCTGAGAAATCCGAGGGGTCCAGGTTAGTTCAACTGCTGGTCTTCCAATAGTGTCACCCTCCTCCTCTTCACCTTCTTCCAGCTTATCCCTAATTCAACCACAGGGGTCATCAGTTTTTCCAATGTTTGGGTATAAATATTTGCATTTGATGATTTCAGCTGCTTATTGGGCCTTTTGTAGGGCAGTCAGGATAGGCACCTGTTTGCTAGCAAACCATATCATCAGTTAACCTTGGGGCCACGCACTGAGCTGGATCTTAATTTGGGCATGTCACTGGATCTTATTTTGCTCAGGCTCTTCTCCATTTTTATTCCTGCAGTTCTTTCAGACAAGAACAATTCTGGGTAACAGTTTTTGACTGTGGGATGACAGCGCTATAACATTCTGGCTCACAGTGGGGACGTGTGTGTGTGTGTGTGTGTGTGTGTGTGTGTGTGTGTGTTACATGTGACACATGAGGCTCTGAGTATGCTCCCTAGTCATGATCCAGCAGCAGCTTTATTACAATAAACTCCTGTCGTTTGCATTACCTGAGTTTGGGTTCTGTTGGTCTGAGAGGACCTCATACAAGAAAGGCTCTCCCACACTGGTACACTCATAGTCTTTTTCTCTAGTATGATTACTTTCATGATGATGAAGAATGTAAAAATGTGCAAAGGCTTCCACATATTGAGTGCATTCATAGGATTTCTCTTTCATAATGATGAAGACCTGGGAAATTTGAAAAGGCTTCACATTATTAAATATATTGATAAATTTCTATACAGTATGGATTGCTTCAAGTGATGAAGACTGTAGAAATGTGCAAAGTCTTCAACACATTAAATACACTCACAGGATTTCTCTTCATTATGTTTTCTTTCGTGCTTCTGACTGACAAGCAAAGGCTGTACCACATTGCTTACATTCATAGGGTTTCTCACCTATATGTCTTATTTTATATATTTGAAGATGATAGCAATGTACAAAGGTTTATCCCGTTTATGACATTCGTAGAGTAACTCTTGAGTTTGTCTTTTATTTACTTGGAGAATACTGTGATTTGCAAAATGATTACCACATTGCTTATATTCATAGACTTTCTATTCACTGTGTATTTTTTGTTAGAAGATTACACTTTTGTAAAAAGGCTTTACCACTTTAGTGACATTTAGAAGATTTATTTCCAGTACATGTTCTTTTGTGTATTTGAAAATGATTATAATATAGAAGTGTTTCAGAACATTAATGTTATTCATAGGGCTTCTGTCTTGCATGTTACTTTATATATTTGGAGGCCACTGCTTTGTGAAAAACATTTAAAATCCCATTACTAACAATCAAAAATTCTCTCCTATATGTGCTCTTTTATTATTTTGGTGAACACTGCTGTTAAAAAAATCAAATCCACATTGGTTACATTCAAAAAGTTTCTCTCTTGTATATATTCATTTATGAATTTGAAGATCACTGCTTCCTGCAAAGGTTTACCACATTGGTTGCCCTCATGGATTTTCTCTCCTATATATGTGCATTTATGATATCTGAGAACACTGCTTCCTAAAAAGGATTTACAAATGTTTACATTCATAGGGTTTATCTCCTCTATGCATTTGTTTATGGTATTTGAGACCACTGAAACCTGCAAAGGCTTTACCACATTGGTTACATTCTTAGGGTTTCTCTCCTGTATGTGTTCTTTTATGTCTTTGGATGCAACTCTTTACTGCAAAGGCTTTGGTTACATTCATAGGGTTTCTCTCCTCTATGTGTTTGTTTATGATATCCAAGACCACTGACTTCTGCAAAGGCTTTACCACATTGGTTACATTCATAGGGTTTCTCTCCTGTATGCATTCGTTTAGGCCTTCGGAGGTCACCCATTTTGGCAAAGGCTTTACCACATTGGTTACATTCATAGGATCTCTTTCCTACATGTGTTCTTTTATGATTTTTGAGGTTACTCCTTTCTGCAAAGGCTTTACCACATTGTTTACATTCATGGGGTTTCTCTCCATTATGTGTTCTTTTGTGCCTTTGAGTATGGCACTGATATGCACAGGCTTTACCACACTGAATAAACTCAGATGGTTGCTCTCCAGTAGAACTTCTTTCATGCCTGCAAATATAATTGGCAAATGTGAAAGCTTTCTCACAGTGATTATAGTCATCTCTTTTTATCTATATTATTCACTAACATTTTGGTTTAACTGTAAAGACCCAGCTGATGTTAACGTAATACTACTTTCTTTACATTCAAAGGCGTTGTCCTTCATTATGGATTGTTTTACATCTTTGACGATACATGGAATGAGACAAGAATTGATCACCTGGCTCACAATTATAGCATACTTTTCTATAAGAGGTTATTCACATATTTGAAATAAAAGAAACAGGAAGAACTTAGAGCTTTTGTGCACTGGTTGCATTCATAAATTTTGCAATCATGATGAATATTACTTTTGGAACATGACCCAATGCAAACAGAAAAAATTTTACTTCCCTAATTCTTGTAAATATTTTAAGCAGTTTGACTTGCTAAATGTCCCCCAATAATGTTGGGAAACTATAATTATTTATAGACTTTTAGACTGGTTAGAATGTCTATACAAAGTTGGGTGTACTGCATGTCTTTTAATAGTTCTGGAAAAGAGAAAGTTCTGTTGCTCCTTTCAGTGTCTCTATGCTTACATGGCTTGTAGCCTTTGTAAACTATGAAGTCCATATTAAAAGAAAAGTAACACCTGAAAGGGTTCTACATTACATTCACCCACTTTTACATTTTTCCTCATAAAGATGTGGCACAGGGATTAAGGTTTCTCCACAAACCATTCTTGAATCTCATAATCTGTCCATCTCACTAAATTTAGCACTGTTATTTCAAGTACATAATTAACCATATATTTACTATGGATTATTTGCATATTAAAAGATTTTGGACACTTATCATGCAATCAAAGTGTTTCCCTTTTACAATACCTAAGTGCTATGAGACTAAATAGAGTGGCAGTCCTATAGCATGGCTCTAGTGGGCTTGATTATATAATAGTGATATATCTGGTAAGCCATTGTTTCTGTGTCTTTGAACTTAAAACAATGCCTTGCAAATAAAACTTGGATACCTGCCATACATATACATGGTTTTGTAAGATTCAAAATCATCCATAGCAGAAAAGAGTGTATATTTTACCCGACCAGTTTTGTTTACAACTTTTAGCACATATTAAATTTTCCTCATAGGCATTTTCTTATTAGCTTGCACATGAAAATTACCTTCCATGACTTCTAGAAGTATGAAAATGGTCTTCAATAGTATGTTCTTCCCAAATGTAGCCTACAACATGGTAACAGAGAAAGTATGTTACATTTGAAATTACACAACATTTAAGTTGTATAATTAAGTTTGAAATTATACAACATTTAAGTTGCTAGCTTGAATGAACTTTAGAACCAGGACTGATTTATTCACCTCACTCTACATTCTCAGCCTCATTCTACTCATTCTCAACAGAAATTACAATAACAAATAACAGTAACAAAGAAACAGTTATGTCTACATTTTACAAAGTAAATAAAGAAAACACTGTATTACCTATAGCTGTGAGATTCCTATAGGTCTCTAGCATCACACCTTTGTAGAGACTCCTCTGAGAAGGATCCAGCAAAGCCCACTCTTCCTCAGTGAAGTTCACGTGCACGTCATCATAGGTCACTACATCCTAAAAGATCGATACATGTGTACATAAGAAAGTATGAAACTGACATGTAAATGTGTGCTTCAAAATGAACACTTGCTGACTGTCCTCCCCACCCACATTGTAGTGCTTATCCAATATGCAAACTGACTTTCACAGTTGAACAAAAACAAACACTAAAGTAAATGTAGGAGAAAATAAATGATCTCTGGAAACCTGATGTCTTAGTCTTAAGCTGTTGGGTATGGAACAATGTAGAATACTGTAGACCTTCCCCATTTCTGTTCCCTGAGACCCAGTACTCAAGGGTGCCCTCAGGACTGCAGCTTCCTCTTACCTGTCCATGACCCTGAGACACAAAAGAGCATTTACATCTCCCCTTCCCTTCCTGCCCCATGTTTGTTTCTCAGCATCCAACTTGGGGCAGACACCCCATTTCTCAACCACAGCCAGTCCTCCCGAAGACTAAGCAGTCTGTCTAAAGACCCAGCTCACTATCTGTTACCCTAGATACAATTCTCATAGTTTACCGGAACACTGCAACACAATATCAGGGAAAGCTTCCTCTGCCCATTACCTTGTGACCAGTTTTCAACTTTTCTTCAAAGTAACTAAGGGAACTACACAAGGAAAAAATGTGAACTTGACCAATGTTACCTGTGATTGTGTGTGTATACAAAGAAAACTTTTTCCTGATTCCAATGAAAATACCTCAATGTGACTCACATATTCTGTTATTTTACCCTCTAGATACTCCTACTCTGTGTTACAAACAGAGAGGACCCATGTTTTAGAGCTCTGCGTATAAATGTAGGTGATCAGAAAGGTGAGCTATGGCTCTGTAGCTCTTCATGACTCTTAGTGATTTCAGCAAAACCAGCCCAACTAGACCCCATAAACCAAACAATGTTGAAAGATAATTTATTGTCTGCTTCATACCAAATGCATTTTCTTACAAGACGTGGAAACTGTAATATCCACCCACACAGCACCAAATGCACCTGAGAAACTTCTGCATCTCAAAAGCTCATTTTGTAACCAAGAATTGAATTGGTGTGAATCATGCCATTTTGACCTCTAGGTAACCGAAAGGTAAAAGGATTCTAATCAAATATTTCTGAAGGATGATCGTTGTCACTTCTTTTCTGCTAACTTCTAAACTCTTTACAAAATTAGTCACACAAAACTGAATGTAGAAGGTTCAGAAATTCTAGAAATCAAACCATCACTTTTCAAATGTTGTCCTAATTCACACCAAAAGTAATGCATGTATATATGCACCAGACAGTGACATTTAAACTCCTGCCATTTGCAGGACTAAAGAGCCTCCACAACCCCTGTAAATCCACAATAAGAAATGATCATCTTGTATACTACCACAGGGGATAAGTGGAAAGTGGAAAGAAATGGAGACTTGTATGAAGTCATCAGAAACTATCATACACTGGGACAAGCTTAGGAGAAGTCTAATAAAACAGTGCTGCACAAGGAAAGACCAAGGATCAAAAAGTTTACTGACCAGCCCACAGTGGTCAGACTTGGGACTCATGACCATATCCCCACGGGGCAGAAAAATTTGGGATCTTAGGATCTGAAGCAACCATTTCCTAATGCCCTGGCAACTAAATATTAACACCTCTCCCAACCCTAACTCTGGTTTCAGAAAAAGAGCACTATTTTATTTTCAATACAGCAGAGCCTTAGGAAAAGTTCCCAAGGCCTGGGCCCCTGTGTGTTAAGGGTCTGGAGTTCTTAAAGTTTACTCTCTACCTTGGGAATAACTGCTTACCAACCAATGGCTGGGCAGAATCAGAGAACAGCGTGGAACTTCTACTACCCAGAGAGAAGAGAGGAGGAGAGACACGTGCTGTTTGGACTAAGAATTTGAGCTATGAGAAGGATGTCTGAGGACCCACATCAATAATAATATGCAAGTATCACAGGATGGGTGTTGGAGGGAGGCGGATTAGCATAGAAGGTGAGGACAGACAAGTTAATTGCTCAGCTATTGAGGTACACTTTAAATAAATCATGGTTAGGCAGGTTCAGGCATTGGGAACTAACACAAAATAAAGAAAAACCTCTGCTGTGTTAATCCACTGTTTATATTTATGTTAATAATTCATGGTCATATATATGTACATATATATATCATGTATATATATACACATATATACACACATACACATGTGTGTGTGTGTGTGTGTGTGTTTTCATGAATTTATATGTGTCTGCCCTCACTGAGGCCGGACAACCACAGGAGATGCCTGAGACTTGAATTAGAGCAAAAGAAGTTTCTAGGAATGGAACCTGAATCCTTTGCAACAACATCAATTGCACTTAACCCTTAGCCATCTCTCTACTGAGTCTTTTAATTTAAATTTTATTTTTATACTTAAATGTATTACATCACTTGTATTCTTTGGTCCTAGCTCCAACATGTCCCAAAATCTTTCTAGTCAATTTCTCCATACTTAAGTATGAGTGAATAAGTATGTTCAAATATATAAATAGTGCATGCTGAGTCTGTGTCTGTTGATTGGGTGTACATGGTTTCAGGACTGACAGCGCTGCAGTGACTGCATTTAATAACCACAGAGGTAGTTCAGGATTTCCTGAGGCTAACAGTCCCACTTGTAGTGGAGTTCTACTCTAATGAGCAGCAGGTTGTTGGGGGCACACAGGTCCTTGCAAACTCACATTACTAGGGAAACAAGGAATGTCAAACACACAGGATCCTCTTCCCAATGATGGAGATAAAATACCTGCTTTCACTGTGAAAGGCTGGGAGTGGATCTTATTAATGACCTGGCAACCTCTTTGCCATCTATGGAGGCAAGCCACACCTATCTTTTGCTACAGAGGTAGACCTAACTAACCCAAATTCTCTGAACGACTATACCACACTCCTTTTTCACTAGACTCTTACCCATGCTTAGGGGAGATGCCACATGTAGTTTGTGGTTATCTGACCTCTATGCTATTGGTCAGAGACCACATTAAATTCTAAGTCTTTCAGCTACAGAAACCAGCATCTGGGTCTCCTAGGCTTTGTAAAAGAGTTTCTATGTAGTCCCTAATTATGCTTTATTGTATCTCTAGAAGTAGACTGGTTGGACTCATTGTTGCCTGTAAATCTTTTCCCAAACTATTCTCTGTTCTAAATATGCTGGCAAAGATTCCCCAGTTATCAGATTCTCCCAGTATGATCTAAGTTAACAAACTGAATCTCCTTTGTGTTTCTAGTCTCCTGTTTCACCATGGTTTGCTTTTGTCTATGATAATGGCAGGGATCTGTATAACAGAAGTTAGACCCTCAGGGGACCTAGAATGCCATAGACAAGAATATTATCAGGAATAGAAAACAGTGGTGTATATGTGTCAGAGACCTCATATATCCTAGTGTATGCTGCCTGGTTGGTGGCAGCGTTCCAGGTTAGCTGAGACTGATGGTCTTCCTAGGAGGTCACCCTCCTCCTTAGCTTCTTCTAGTCTATCCATAATTCAACTAAAGGGGTCCCTGGCTTCTCTTCATTGGTTGGGTCTAAGTATCTGCATCTGATTCTTTCAGCTCCTTGTTGGGCCCCTTGGAGGGCAGCCACATTATGCTCCTTTCTGTAAGTATACCATAGCATCAGTAATAGTGTCAGGCCTTGGAGGATCCCCTTGAGCTGCACCTCCTTTCCCTCAGGCTCTTCTCCATTTTTCTTCCTGCAGTTGTTTTAAACAGCAACAATTCTGGGTCAGAATTTCTGACTGTGGGATGGCAACTCCATCCCTTTCTACTAGAGGCAGACTGTACAAGTTCCCTCTCCCCACTGTTGGTCTTTTCATCTAAGATCCCTCCCTTTGAGTCCTGAGCATGTCTCACCTCCCCCTCCCAGGTCTCTGGTACATTCTGCAGGGTCACCCTGCCTCTTACCTCCTGAATTTGCCTGTTTCCATTCTTTCTGTTGGCATTCAGGGCTTTATTCCTGTGTTCCTCCCCTCCCCCACTCTCCAGTACCTGATCCTGTACCCTCTTTGCCTGCCCTGTACCCTCTCCCACCCAGGTCCCGTCCTCCCTCTGTCCCACCCACCCCATGTTTGCTACCCTCTCCCGACCAAGTGGGATTGAGGCATCTTCACTTAGGCCCTTCAACTTGCTTACCCTTTATTTGTTCTGTGAATTTATCAGGACCCAGTGAGAGAAGATGCACCTAACCCTCAAGAGACTTGAGGCCCCAGGGGGTGGAGAGTTTTGGTGGGTTGGGTGTGGGAGATGGGGGGACATCCTTTTGGGAGACTGGAAAGGAGTTATTGGAAGAGAATCTGTCAATGGATGGACTGCAAGGGGGATTAGCACTGGATTGTAAAAGAAAGATGTAATAATAATGATAAAAATAATAAATAATAAGCAAAAGATCCTTCAACAAAAAAAGAATTGAAAAGAAAAAGAAAGACATATGGGGTCGAATATACCTCCAAAGCTTGTAACACATGTATCTGAGGAGAATCCTGCAAAGAACCTTCAAGCTACCTTCCTGGTCCTGATTGATAGTCCTGCCCAGAGTCCCTCATTAGCTTGGAAAACTCAGCTGGGCCTCAAGAAAGTAATTAGCAGCTCCTCTACTCGGGGACCACAGAGCAAATGACTCTGACAGTTGAAGCCTTCCAAGCTCTGCTGTTCTACCCTGCATGCAGACATAGCCCTAGCCTGGGAATTTTGCATTTAATAGAATGTTCTAGGCTCCCAGACCACTTATTTTCCTTGTTAAAGCACAGGGTCCTTCCTTTGCATATTCAATTATACATACAATGTCATTCTGCTTCATACTTGGGAAGTTCTGCAGCCAAAATGCACTCAAATGCAAACAGTAATAACAATTAAAAAGAAAACTGAGGCTAGAGAGATGGCCCAGGGAATTGGATGCTTTACCAAAGGTCTTGAGCTCAATTACCAGCAATCACATGGTGACTCACAGCCATCTGTAATAGGATCTGATGCCCTCTTCTGGTGTGTCTGAAGATAGCTATAATGTACTCAAATATGTTAAATATTATTAAAAACAAAAAAGAAGAAGAAAAGAAAAAGTGGCTATGAATTTTAAATCCAGGAAAGGGGAATGGAAAAGAAAGAAGAAATAAAACGTAAAGGACATCACTCCTCCTAGGTATGGTGGAGCAGAAAGTTCATTACACACAAATGACCTTGGACCTGGTGGGGAGAGGAAGGAGGGGGAAGCAAGAGCCAGACCAAGAGAGCAGAATACGTAACGATAGATGACAAAGACCAGCTACCAAATGGTTGGACTATAGAAGGAATGGCAGCTGGGAGATTGGCAGCCGTGCTCCTGGGGTAGACGGTGAGGTATGCCAGCCATGTGCTGTAATGGGTAGAGACTGGGGTCTCATTAGTCATTGCCCTAACCTGGGAAATGCCACAAGATGGCCAATATGTCATTTGACTGATTGTCTAAAATTGATTACCTGACTGCTCATGCTGAATGCCAACCACTGCCAGAGCAGAAAAACCTCGCCTTCTTCTTCCTCCTCCTTTTCTGTGCTGCAAGGACACCAGCTTCAAAGCTGGTCAGAGAACTCAGTTCTTACACAGGTCCTTCTTTATTTGGAATCCCCTCGCCTCTAATCCAGGGAGGTTAGACAGCATTCATTCACTGGTGTTTTCATCTCACTGATGAGTCAGAACCCAGCTTGAAAGGAGTTTTGGGACTGTTTTCCAAGCACTGGGCAACAGAGGCAGGATTAGGTTTTCAAAGCAAGTCTTCACTGCATGGCCTAAGAAAAGTCTGACCTACAGGAGCTGTTTCTCTAACAGACAGATATGAAATCTCTTCAGAAATACCAATGAATTTCTTAATTTCTGGAAAACATTGGAGAATAGAAATAAGTAAGAGATCAGAGCTCCTATAGAAAAAGAGAATGAAATTTAAAACGGAATACCAAAAAATGACTTTTTAAAAAGATAAATATAATTCAAAGAAATATACTGCTGTACTGATTTGAAAAAGATCAGGCCCTTCCTAGTAGAAGGAATGGCATTATTAAGATAGTGTTTGACTGCCGGGCAGTGGTGGCGAATGCCTGTGATCCCAGCACTCTTGAAGGCAGAGGCAGGCAGATTTCTGAGTTCAAGACCAACCTGGTCTACAGAGTGAGTTCCAGGACAGCCAGGGCTACACAGAGAAATCCTGTCTCTAAAAAACAAATCCAAAAAGACAAAAAAAAAAAAAAAAAAAAAGCAAAAACCAAACAAACAAACAAACCAAAAAATAGTGTTTGATGTGACCCCTATGTGCTGTGTTAACTACTAAGATCTATAACCTGACACATACAGCTAGAGCCCAAATTAAGCATCCACCAATCTAGTTTATTTAATCACGTGCATTATTTAATACATGCAATGAAGTTCCAAAATTATTCACCCTGCCTGACTCAGATCCAGAATGGTGACACCTGCAGCAGACTCCCTTAAACTTTGGTCTGTGACAGAGCTACTTCCTGCCCTGATTCACCCGACAGGGAGCACAGTAAACCATTCCTCCTCTTCTCATCTGAGGGTGGAAGAAATGGACAGTTCATGATATGACTCAAATAAGCAATTATACAACACTGTTTTTCTACATTCCTTTAACTCAAGAATTTAGGAATTTTCATCAAGAGGAAAGCAAGGTCATTGCCCTGGGGAGCAACAGACTAGGATCAAGGCTACGTGAGTCAACATAGCTTGTCTTAGAAACTTCTCTATGAAGGGAAGAAGATGCAGCTCTCCCAGAAATAACATATCGTCACCGAAACAAATCACTCCATATAAAATTAAAACATTAATTAGGAAAAATCTCTTAATGACAGCACGTATTCAGCTCTGGCTAATGCTCAAGGTGGAGTGAGTCAAAAACAAATTTTAGATTCCACATATGCTGTCATCCATACAATTCCTTCTGGTTCAGGCCCCCAGATTATTTTGAACAATTTCAATATGGACTGGAGATTGCAAGTACTACTTCATACAACTAGGAGATTTACCCAGCAAAGATCTCCAGAATCATTTATTAATTGCAGCAGAGCCTTGAAATCACAGGTCATTCTTCAGTGATATGTTCCTGAATTGGAGGTCCCAGAAGATGAGAAAGACAGCAAAAGTAGAAGGTAGAAGGCAGAACAACCCTGGAGGAGAGATCTTACACAAGCTATGTCTTAATCCAAAAAAGCTTTTTAAGAATATCATCTTGTATATTACCTACAGGGGAGAAGTGTAAAGAAAGGGAGACTTGTATGAAGTCAGCAGAAACTATCATACCCTGGGACAAACTTAGGAGAAGTCTAATAAAACAGTGCCGCACAAGGTTAATACCAAGTTACTGTATCCAATAAAATCCATTACTGACCAGGCCCACCCTGGATTTGGCACTGATAACCATACCGCCATCTAGTGGAAGGAGTTGGAATCTCAGGATCTGAAGCTTTTCCTCCTCAAATGCCCTGGCCACAGACCATTGCAACCTCTCCCAACCCTAACCTGACTGAAGAAAAAGAGCACTATTTTCTGTTCAGTACAACAGGGCCTTAGGTAAAGCTCCTAATAGTTAAGTCTCCAAGCTGTTAAGGGTCTGGAATTTAGGAATGAAATTTGCAATTCTCCATACATTAGGATCAAGCTTTATTTGAGGGGACCGGCCCTCCATACAACAGTGCTTTCCTTTTAAAAGAGCTGTCACCTGTATTTCTTTAAGTGTTTTTTGTGTTTCCTCATCATTGGCTTTTGTTTTCTCCTGGATTTCTTTCAATGATTTTTGTGTTTCCTTTGCAAGGGCTTCTAACTTTTGATCCATTTTCTCCTGAATTTCTTTAAGTATGTCCTTCATGTGTTCCTGTACCAGCATCATGACCAGTGATTTTAAATCCAAATCTTGTTTTACTGATGTGATGGGGTATCCAGGACATGTTGGTAGAGGAGAATTGGGTTCAGATGTTGCCATATTGCCTTGATTTCTGTTAGTGACGTTCCTGCGTTTGCCTTTTGCCATCTAGTTCTCACTGGTGTTAGTTTGTCTAGTCAGTGCTGGACTCACCAGTGCAAGCTGCCCCTTCCCAGTTGGCCTCTGGTGCACAGCTTACCTCCTGCACTGCCTGTAGACAGGGTGCTGCTGCCCAGGCTGTTCAGATCCCGAAGCAGGCACCCGAAGGCTTCCGCTGGGGCCCGCTGGATTCACCGGAGCACACCGACTTCTCCCAGCTGGCCATCCGGAAGCCCCTCTAGCCTCTTGCAGGACCTGGACCTGGAGATGTGGTGCCGCCGCCCGGGCTGATCTGTATCCGGAAGCGGAGAGAGTTGAGCTGAGGGCTCCCGCCTGAGGCCTTGCCCCAGATTGTGTCTGTGGACCAGATGGAGCCCGTGTGCACCCCCAGGGAGCGCCGACGGTGTATGCTGCCCGGACCTCCCCTGTGTTCTGATCACTCCGCTGGGCAGTCGATCCCCCAACCGGGCTGGCGCACACAAGGTTAGTCTGGCCGCCCAGGCCCTGAGTCCAGGCAAAAGCCTGGGAGGCCAAGGTCCGAGCAAAGTTCCCCTAGGGCTATGACTGTTAATTGGGTCTGCCAGGTGAACAGGATGGCGGGCGTGCGTGCTCGCGCTCCCCAAAAGCGCCGGGAGAGTCTGCTGTGCTAACAACCTCCTGGGCAGGTTGACACACAGATGGCCCACCAAGCTGCCCAGTTCTTGGGGTCAGTCCAGGGCCTGTTGGGGCCTAGACCCCTGATTTGTTAGCCTCAGGCTATGCTTGTTAGCCTTCTCTGCCCTCCCGAGCACTCTGGGTCCTGTAGGCAAAATGGCGGCGCGTGCCGGCCAGGGCAAAAAAACCTCCTGGCTGGGTTGGAACCCCGATGGCCCCCGAACAGCCCAGGACCTGGGTGCAGGCCAACGCCCGTCGGGCTCAGACCCCCGCAGTGTTGGCCTCGGATTATGTTTGTGTACCTCAGTCTGTCCCATCTCTCTGGAGTCCGAAACCAAGATGGAGGTGAGCCTCTCCTGACTGGCAGGAGGCCGAGTTCTGAAGTGGCTTCCGTGCAGCGAAAGACACCACAAAACCGCAGCTGCTTGTAGCCCGGCTGGTCAGTGAAGGTTAGTGGTCATGGGCGCAGGGACTAACTGGACCCTGTGTCGCCTTGGTTCCACTGCTGATGGCCCTTCAGCTGGACCAGCCACTGCTGCACTGCCGCCTCCGCCACCGCCGCCGCTGCCACCGCCGCCCGCGAGTCATCAAAAGAGACTCTGAGGGACACTTCTTGCTGGTCAAAGGAAAAATACAACAGGAAGAACTCTCAATCCTGAACATCTATGCTCCAAATGCAAGGGCACCCTCTTTTGTAAAAGAAACTTTATTAAAACTCAAAGCACACATTGCACCTAACACAATAATTGTGGGTGACTTCAACACTGCACTTTCCTCAATGGACTGATCAGGAAAACAGAAACAAAACAGGGACACGATGAAACTAATTGAAGCTTTGGACCAATTAGATTTAACAGATATATATAAAACATTCTATCCTAAAGCAAAAGCATATACCTTTTTCTCAGCACCTCATGGACCTTCTCCAAAATCGACCATATAATTGGTCACAAGACAGACCTCAACAAATATAAGAAGATCGAACTAATCCCATGCCTCCTATCAGATCACTATGGAGTAAAAGTGGTCTTCAATAGCAACAAAAACAACAGAAAACCCACATACACGTGAAAACTGAACAATATTCTACTCAATGATACCTTGGTCAAGGAAGAAATAAAGAAAGAAATTAAAGACTTTTTAGAACACAATGAAAATGAAAACACAACATACCCAAATCTATGGGACACAATGAAAGCAGTGCTAAGAGGAAAACTCATAGCCCTGAGTGCCTCCAAAAAGAAAATGGAGAGAGCATACATTACCAGCTTAATGACACACCTGAAAGCCCTGGAACAAAAAGAAGCTATTTCACCCAGGAGGAGTAGGAGGCAGGAAATCATCAAACTCAGGGCTGAAATCAATCAAGTAGAAACAAAGAGAACCATACAAAAAATCAACAAAACCAGGAGCTGGTTCTTTGAGAAAATCAACAAGATAGATAAACCCTTAGCCAGACTGACCAAAGGGCACAGAGAAAGTATCCAAATTAACAAACTTAGAAATGAAAAGGGAGATATAATAACGGAAACTGAGGAAATCCAAAAAAATATTAGATCCTACTACAAGAGCCTGTACTCAACACAACTGGAGAATCTGGAGGAAATGGACAATTTCCTTGACAGATACCAAATACCAAAATTAAATCAGGACCAACTAGACCATCTAAACAGTCCCATAATGCCTAAAGAAATAGAAGGAGTCATAGAAAGTCTTCCAACCAAAAAAAGCACAGGACCAGATGGTTTCAGTGCAGAATTCTATCAGACCTTCAAAGAAGAGTTAAAACCAATACTCTTCAAACTATTCCACAAAATAGAAACAGAAGGAACACTACCCAACTCCTTCTACGAAGCCACAATTACGCTGATACCAAAGCCACACAAAGATCCAACAAAGAAAGAGAACTTCAGACCAATTTCCCTTATGAACATCGATGCAAAAATACTCAATAAAATTCTTGCCAACCGAATCCAAGAACACATCAAAACGATCATCCACCATGATCAAGTAGGCTTTATCCCGGGAATTCAGGGTTGGTTCAATATACGGAAATCCATCAATGCATTCCACTACATAAACAAACTCAAAGAACAAAACCACATGCTCATTTCATTGGATGCTGAAAAAGCATTTGACAAAATTCAGCATCCTTTCATGCTTAAAGTCTTGGAGAGAACAGGAATTCAAGGCCCATACCTAAACATAGTAAAAGCAATATACAGCACCGGTAGCCAGCATCAAACTAAATGGAGAGAAACTTGAAGCAATCTCACTGAAATCAGGGACCAGACAAGGCTGCCCCCTTTCTCCTTATCTTTTCAATATTGTACTTGAGGTACTAGCTCGGGCAATTCGACAACATAAGGAGGTCAAAGGGATACAAATTGGAAAGGAGGAAGTCAAACTATCATTATTTGCAGACGACATGATAGTCTACCTAAGTGACCCAAAAAACTCCACTAGAGAGCTCCTACAGCTGATAAACAACTTCAGCAAAGTGGCAGGTTATAAAATCAACACAAGCAAATCAGTGGCCTTCCTATACTCAAAGGATAAGCAGGCTGAGAAAGAAATTAGGGAAATGACCCCCTTCACAATAGCCACAAACAGTATAAAGTATCTTGGGGTGACTCTTACCAAACATGTGAAAGATCTGTATGACAAGAACTTCACGACTCTGAAGAAGGAAATGGAAGAAGACCTCAAAAAATGGGAAAACCTCCCATGCTCATGGATCGGTAGAATCAATATAGTTAAAATGGCCATTTTGCTAAAAGCAATATACAGATTCAATGCAATACCCATCAAAATCCCAACTCAATTCTTCACAGAGTTAGAAAGAGTAATTATCAAATTCATCTGGAACAACAAAAAACCCAGGATAGCTAAAACTATTCTCAGCAACAAAAGAAAATCTGGGGGAATCAGTATCCCTGACCTCAAGCAATACTACAGAGCAATAGTGTTAAAAACTGCATGGTATTGGTACAGTGACAGGCAGGAGGATCAATGGAACAGGATTGAAGATCCAGAAATGAACCCACACACCTATGGCCACTTGATCCTCGACAAAGGGGCTGAAAACATCCAATGGAAAAAAGATAGCCTTTTCAACAGATGGTGCTGGTTCAACTGGATGTCAGAATGCAGAAGAATGAGAATTGATCCATCCTTGTCTCCTTGTACTAAGCTAAAATCCAAATGGATCAAGGACCTCCATATAAAGCCAGACACTCTGAAGCTAATAGAAAAGAAACTGGGGAAGACCCTTGAGGACATCGGTACAGGGAGAAAGTTTCTGAACAGAACACCAATAGCGTATGCTCTAAGAGCAAGAATTGACAAATGGAACCTCATAAAATTACAAAGTTTCTGTAAGGCAAAGGACACCATCAAGAGGACAAATCGGCAACCAACAAATTGGGAAAAGATCTTCACCAATTCTACATCAGATAGACGGCTAATATCCAATATATATAAAGAACTCAAGAAGTTAGACTCCAGAAAACCGAACAACCCTATTAAAAAATGGGGGTACAGAGTTAAACAAAGAATTCTCACCTGAAGAACTTCGGATGGCAGAGAAGTATCTTAAAAAATGCTCAACTTCATTAGTCATTAGGGAAATGCAAATCAAAACAACCCTGAGATTTCATCTTACACCAGTCAGAATGGCTAAGATTAAAAATTCAGGAGACAGCAGGTGTTGGAGAGGGTGTGGAGAAAGAGGAACACTCCTCCCCTGCTGGTGGGATTGCAAATTGGTACAACCACTCTGGAAATCAGTCTGGCGGTTCCTCAGAAAACTGGGCACCTCACTTCCAGAAGATCCTGCTATACCACTCCTGGGCATATACCCAGAGGATTCCCCACCATGTAATAAGGATACATGCTCTACTATGTTCATAGCAGCCCTATTTATAATTGCCATATGCTGGAAAGAACCCAGATATCCCTCAACAGAAGAGTGGATGCAAAAAATGTGGTATATCTATACAATGGAGTACTATTCAGCCATTAGAAACAATGAATTCATGAAATTCTTAGGCAAATGGATGGAGCTAGAGAACATCATACTAAGTGAGGTAACCCAGACTCAAAAGGTGAATCATGGTATGCACTCACTAATAAGTGGATATTAACCTAGAAAACTGGAATACCCAAAACATAATCCACACATCAAATGAGGTACAAGAAGAAAGGAGGAGTGGCCCCTGGTTCTGGAAAGACTCAGTGAAGCAGTATTCGGCAAAACCAGAACAGGGAAGTGGGAAGGGGTGGGTGGGAGGACAGGGGAAGAGAAGGGGGCTTACGGGACTTTCGGGGAGTGGGGGGCTAGAAAAGGGGAAATCATTTGAAATGTAAATAAATTATATCAAATAAAAAAATTAAAAAAATAAATAAAATAAAAGAGCTGTCACCAGTTGGAGTCCTGCCCTTGAGGCAAAACTATGCTTTTTCCATGATAAATACTGGGTCTTTATGGCACACCAGGGCTTGAGGTTGGTTGTGACCCTATAATGCCATATTGAGCAGCTTGTTAGGGGACTATTCTTTGATATCAGGATGGGCCTAATGGCTTACTGTAAATCAGATTTGTCCCTTTTGTTATGGTTTGGAGACAAATGTCTGATAATCCTGGCAATGAAACATGTATACTACTATACTAAACTTTAACTGGACTGCTTAGCATATGACATACTTGTCAGGGGTTTTACAGGCAGTCCTACCTCAGGGACATTCTACTTAGTGTCACTTAATATTTCCTAAGCATTGGTAAATCCTTAACATCATCAACTCTACTCTTGTACATCACAGCTTAATATTGCAGTGTTACCCAACACATAACATGTCTTTTACAGTCTCCACAAAATCAAATCCAAATGGATCTTACACCTACAATTTAAATGCTAAGGGCAGAACTTATAGAAGATAAAAGAGAAACCAGGGCTCTCAGGTTTGTCATCCTGCCAAGTATATTTCTCCACACAAGCCCTTCCTCAAATGCTTTGTTCAGATGCAGCCCCCATAATAAAATTATTCAGAGGCCACAGCCAGGTCCAAGGAGAGACTAAGTCCACAAGGACCTCACAGGTCCAGGTCGCTGCATCTGACTGCCTGCTTCTGACCATCCAGCCACTGGGAAGACCCAGAACACATGCATTTCTTACTCAGATGCTTATTCCTCCCCTCTGTGGGAGATGATCTTGCACTTACCATGTCTGGAGTTCTGAGCTTGCTCAGCTCCCTTCACATCACCCAGAAGAGACACTAAAAACATCACACAGAAATTCACATCTATTCTGAATTACAGGGAGGAAGTTTCAGACTTGGTACCTGGAAGAGCCTCTTCCTCTTCTGACTGGCAGGTCCATGTGTGGATTCTAATTGGGTAGAGAGTCTTGAGTGAGAAGATCACCACCTTTCCAGTTTCAGTGTGCTGAAGGGACACAGCTTATTGGTTCCAAGCTGGGACAATCCTTTTCCAGATCTAGAGATTTGCAATTCAGTAGCACCAGAACCTCTCCTCCATTAGCCTCCCTGTGTGTCCTCATGCCAAGCCCCTGGGAGGAACTAAGATTCCAGTTCCATGCAGCTCAACTGCATTCTACTTCCCTTTGTGGGCTATATCTCTCTGTTAACTGCCTTGCAAATTTGGAGCTTGTCTGAACTCGAACCACAGCACTCAGGAGGTCCTTCTCCTTCTTCCTCCTAAAATCAAGCTAGATAACTTGCATAGCCCATCAATCAGCTTACCTTGGAATTACCCATGTGAGGGTACCCAGAATATTAATAACTAAAGAGAGATTTTTGGAAACAAGATTTTGTTCTGTGACTTCAGGCTGTGTTCAGGTCACCTGCAAGTATGCTCCACCCAACAGTTATGAGACCAGCCTCAGAACAGAGTAGGAAACACATGACAGCCATGGTGGCCTTCCTGTCCTTTGTCGCCATCATGCATGGACAGATTACAAAAATACAGACGCAAAACAAACATACAAATAAAATAGTAGCTTAATTTCTTTTCATATGAGAGAGAGAGAGAGAGAGAGAGAGAGAGAGAGAGAGAGAGAAGAGAGAAACTTTTTTTCCAAGACAGGGTTTCTCTGTGTCGCCCTGGCTGTCCTGGAACTCACTCTGTAGACCAGGCTGGCCTCGAACTCAGAAATCTGCCTGCCTCTGCCTCCCAAGTGCTGGGATTAAAGGCGTGTGTCACCACTGCCCGGTGAGAGAAACATTTTGACAAGCTGAGCATAGCAAGACATGTCTTCAAACCCAGCACTTAGAACACAGAGGCAAGGAAATCACTAAGTTTTAGGATAGCCAGTGCTGCATAGTCAACACACACACACACTCAGAGAGAGAGGGGGGGAAAGGGAGAGGGAGAGAGAGAAACCAAATTAATAACCTAGATGAAGAGAGCACGGAGAATTGGGACAATACAATAACTCTTAAAGTCATTTCATTAGAACCAGTGCCTTACAATCATTTTCAAAATGAAAATTGCCAAGTATGATAGTGTGTTGTGTGCTATGAGTCCCAGAAGTTTGGAGACAAATTCATATTGATGAATTTGAGGCCACACTAGTCTACATAGGCACTTCCATAATGTAACCCATATCATATAGGCCTATTTTTAAAGGGTAGATATGGTTGTGTAAGATCCAAAAAAACTGAGGGTGCCCCAGTGCCCCACGCCTTGGAAGGCGACACCCATATCACTGGAGAGAAACAGTCTTGATGCAATAAGCAAGAGGATTTTTATTCCAGAACTCTGGGTTCCACAGTCATACAACGTGCAGGGGTAGAGGACTGTGAACCCTGTGCAACTGAAGTCAGGGGTATTTAAAGGGGAAAAATTATAGGCAAGGGGTGGAGGACAAAGTGGAGGACAAAAATCACAAACAAGGCAAGAGGTGGAAGACAAATTATGCACGGAATGGGGAAGTACAGAATGAGGAAGTTAGGCAATAGTTTATGGAAGGTTAGAGATTATCTGCAGCAAACGGCCTTGGGGCACTGTATAGTTAAACATTGGAACTAGAACAGGGTGGGTTATCTTTCAAGCTGAAAGCAGAAAAACAAGTTACTCTGTGTTGGGCTAGCTGTTTAGGGGTCTAAAAACATTGAGTTGGGGTCTCTCAGTTGCATTGTCAAGAACCAGAGAGCAATGATCTAAATGGTGTAAAGTAAAAACTTATTTTATTTCCAGGCCAATCTTGCAGTCTCCTCAGAATTAGGAGAGATAATCAGTCCTGAGTAAAAACAGAGAAACTTTGTGTAGTCAATTTCAAGGCTAAGATGCATAGTAATTATTACAAAACTGGAATTGCTTTGCAGGAATAAATATATACTACACTTTTTTTAAATTTACATTTCTTTTTTCCCTGTTTTTGTCCTGGATTTATCTGTTTTATTTATGTATTTATTCGATATAGTTTTATTTAGATTTCAAATGATTTCCCCTTTTCTGGCTCCCCATTTCCCAAAAGTCCCATAAGCCCTCTTCCCTTCCCTTATTCCCCCATCTACCCCTTCCCACTTCCCTGTTCTGGTATTCCCCTATACTGTTGCACTGAGTCTTTCCAGAACCAGGGGCCACTCCTCCGTTCCTCTTGGACATCATTTAATATGTGGATTATGTCTTAGGTATTCTAAGTTTCTAGGCTAATATCCACTTATCAGTGAGTGCATACCATGATTAATCTTTTGAGACTGGGTTACCTCACTTAGTGTGATGTTCTCCAGCTCCATCCATTTGTCTAAGAATTTCATGAATTCATTGTTTCTAATGGCTGAATAGTACTCCATTGTGTGGGCATGCAGGGATCATACACAGTGGGTAAGAGCACTGTTCAAACCCATTACTTTTTCTATGGCTCTCATATGGCTGAAAAACATGGTCTGTAACTATACTTACAGAAAAGTCATAAATCAAAAGAATTGACTATAACTAATAATTGGCATTGCTTTGGATGTTTACATAAATGAGACATTTTATATAAGTACTAATATACATTAAAAAATTAGTGATATACAAATATAAAACTATACCTCTGTTGCCAAGATCCAAGTCTGTGCTAGAAGGAGTGCTCTGAGAGAAAGACTGTCTAGGAGCATCAAAAATAAAGGATTGTCAGTTAAATCATCAGCAAAAGGTAACATCCTAAGCTTTGCTGGAAACAGTTTTCTACCCTGCTTTCAGTATGTTCTGTACTCGTTTTATCTGATCTGCCTTCTCTGGAGATCTTCACATAGCTCCATGAGACTCTTCTACAAGCAGTACTCTCTTGCAATTCTAAAAAATTCTCTGGGTAGGTCCTGTCCTGGAGATCAGAGACCAGTCTTTATTTCACATATCAATCCAGTCATTTATGCCAAGTTTCCTTTTGATTATCTTAAGAGTGTGCATCCACTCTGGGCCATGTGGGCACACACATTTATTCCTAGCACTTAAGAAGCAGAGGCAGGCAGGTTTCTGAGTTTGAGGCCAGCCTGGTCTACAGAATGAGTTCCAGGACAGCCAGGACTACACAGGAAAACCTTGTCTCAAAAAACCAACAAAAGAAGCAGGAGGAGGAAGAGGAGGAGGAGGAGGAGGAGGAGGAGGAGGAGGAGGAGGAGGAGGAGGAGGAGGAGATTGAGCATCCCTGACCAAAGGTCCTGATTCTTAAGAGAAAGCAAGTACACATTTTCTTTTAACATTTAGAGATCTGCCTGCCTCTCTTAAGCTCAGATAAGATGCCAAACTAGCTGGGTGGGATCCAGTCCTGAAAGTGCCAGTTCTACAACACCAGGGTTCAACCTTGCTCTGCCCCTCGCTGATCCTGAATTCAGGAATTTGTTTGCCTTTGTAAATATAAATAACAGTCAGAACAACAAAAACTTAGCTGGGCTGAATCTCTTGTGATCACCACTCCCTAAGTCTCATTGTCTTCTCTTTCCTTCCTTAGGATCTGTCTGATAACTTGGCTCACAGCACACTTGCTTTCTTTCCATTAGATGTGTGAAGCACCTGAGAATTCAAATTTCATCATGATTTTTTGAGGAATTATGTATTTGGAATCCAAGTTTTTAGAGGTCTTTTGGGCAGCCTTAAGGGCTGTGCAGAAGGTCCCAGCATTTACCATTTTACTGAGACATTAGCCACACCTATGCCTCCTGGATTGTGACTATAATTGAATCATTAACGTTAACAAGACTGACATTCCTTAGAGCAATATGTACACTGATCTACAAACAAGCCTATGTCAGTGGCACCTATTGACATACCTGGAGGCCCATGGCCACTGGCCTTGTCTCCTGGGGAGGAACCCTGTCATCTGGTCTACACCAAGGCCATAAGGACCTGGTACCCTGTCCTATAAGGGAACATGAAAAGGTTGTTGATTATTGTCCTCTGACACTAACTGGCTACATGTGATATTGTAAGACCCCCAAAGACCGAGGGTGCCCCAGCACCCCACGCCCCGGAAGGCGACACCCAAATCACTCACGAGAAACGATCTCGATGCAATGACATGAGGATTTCTTTATTCCAGAATTCTGGGTTCCACAGCTGAACACCACGCAGAGCTAGAGGACTGTGGGCCCCGAGTGCTAAATTGCGATAGCTTTTATAGGTTTACAACAGAGCCCGCGAATCACAAACCAACCATTTTTTAGCATGGAGAGCCCACGAAATGCAAGCCAATCGATTTGTACCACTCCATAGTTTTTAGGCCAATCAGTTTAAATTATTGGAGCCTGCGCTCAGTGGACCAATTAGTTTCCTATTTTCTTGAACGTCTATAGCTGTGTGAACTCTTGCATAGGGGTAATGGTGTAAGCAGTTTACAGAAGCAAGATAAGCTTAGCCCATTTCCAGTTACCTTGTGGGGCCAGGATCACCTATTCAAGGCCTTTCTGCTAGTTCTAAACAAAGGGTGGGCTCTGGAATGTGACCTTTTAACCTAGTTTCTAACAAAGCCAGATAGCATTTTAAACTTCTGATTTCTTGGGGTCATTAGAGTTAGGCTGTATTATTTTCTATCCTTTCACTCCCCACTTCTTCTCTTGTTAATAGTTCTAATCTTAGAACTATAGAGCTAAATCTCTGACTCTATATATTCTGGATTGTCCTGCCCTAAATCTCTGATATCGTTGGCATAGCATTAGAATCTGCACAGCACTTATTCATTTCTCTAATAAAAACTATTAACCTGTTAGTCACACAGGTTCCAATTGTAAGCAAAAGGAGTAAAATCACAAAGGGTCTCATCAAAGCAGAAAGCAGGGTGGTCAAGAGTACAAGATAGGTGGCAGCGGTGGCAGCGGTGGCAGCAGTGCAGCAGTGGCTGGTCCAGCTGAAGGGCCATCAGCAGTGGAACCAAGGCGACACAGGGTCTAGTTAGGCCCTGCACCCACGACCACTGACCTTCGCTGGCCAACCGGGCTGCGAGGTTGGAGAGAGCATATACTAGCAGCTTAATGACACACCTGAAAGCCCTGGAACAAAAAGAAGCTATTTCACCCAGGAGGAGTAAAAGACAGGAAATCATCAAACTCAGTGCTGAAATCAATCAAGTGGAAACAAAGAGAACCATACAAAAAATCAACAAAACCAGGAGCTGGTTCTTTGAGAAAATCAACAAGATAGATAAACCCTTAGCCAGACTGACCAAAGGGCACAGAAAAAGTATCCAAATTAACACAATTAGAAATGAAAAGGGAGATATTACAACAGAAACTGAGGAAATCCAAAAAATCATCAGATCCTACTACAAAATCCTATACTCAACACAACTGGAGAATCTGGAGGAAATGGACAATTTCCTAGACAGATACCAAATACCAAAATTAAATCAGGACCAAATAGATCATCTAAACAGTCCCATAACCCCTAAAGAAATAGAAGGGGTCATAGAAAGTCTTCCAACCAAAGAAAGCACAGGACCAGATGGTTTCAGTGCAGAATTCTATAAGACCTTCAAAGAAGACCTAACACCAATACTCTTCAAACTATTCCACAAAATAGAAACAGAAGGAACCCTACCCAATTCCTTCTACGAAGCCACAATTACGCTGATACCAAAACCACACAAAGATCCAACAAAGAAAGAAAACTTCAGACCAATCTCCCTTATGAACATCGATGCAAAAATACTCAATAAAATTCTTGCCAACAGAATCCAAGAACACATCAAAACGATCATCCACCATGATCAAGTAGGCTTTATCCCAGGGATGCAGGGTTGGTTTAATATACGGAAATCCATCAATGCAATCCACTACATAAACAAACTCAAAGAAAAAAAAACACATGGTCATTTCATTGGATGCTGAAAAAGCATTTGACAAAATTCAGCATCCTTTCATGCTTAAAGTCTTGGAAAGAACAGGAATTCAAGGCCCATACCTAAACAAAATAAACCCTGTATCAAATAAGAACTTATGCCTTGAACTTAATACCAATTATAAAGATTTTAGTATCACAAAGACAGATTTTTTTTTCACTTAATATTTTAGAATCTAGTCTTCTGGAGGTCTCCCTTATTTTGACCTCTCTCCCAGAGGAACAATATAACCACAAAGTTTAACATCACATCGATCATAACAATTTAAACAAGTTAAAATAAAAGAAATAAACCATTTGTACCAACTTAAACCCAAAATTCTCACACCTGCCACATTGAGCATCTTGTTAAGACTTGTTTTCCTTTTCAGGGGGCATCAGAGCCCAAGTATTTTGTCTCTCCTTTTGTTCTAAGTTGGCATGCTTGAGGCACGCTTGAGTCATGTGACCTGATTTTGGTGCCAGAGTTGCTTTTCAATCAAAGTCAAAATTATATTTTCCGTCTAAGCCCAAGAACAAAAAACATGATACAAAATACCACCACATAGACAGCCTGACCCTGCCACCATCAGGCCTCTAGATTCAAGAATACAGAGCAAGGAAAATCACACAATTTGCCCCTAGAGGGGCCCAGTTTCAGACACCAGGCATCCCTGCACACATAGCAGGGATCAGACAAAACAGATTTCAGCAAAGCATGGCTTCCACCATTACTGACTTGCTGTTTACAGATGGAGGAGAGCCTTATTCAGCTCTCTCCTGAGTCTAAAGCTTCCTCCAGACCCCCCAGCGGTCTGGACTCTAGCAGCTGCCAGTTGAGCCCCACACCAGACAGGCTCTCTGAGCCCCAGAAGCTTGCAAGCAAAACCGAAATTTTCAGAAAGGCTTATAGACTCAGACTTTGACACACAGTGAGACAGACAGAAAACAAACCGCAGCACCTGTCTAGTGGTCAAACTGTAGACAAAGACACACAAAACTGACAAGTATTCGCCTCCACTGAGACGGACAGAACCAGATCAGAAAACCAAACGACCAGGAAGGCGTATAAGTTCTCTAATTCAGTAGAGCTACCATGTCCTCACTGACATTCAGCTGGGAATCTTCCAGGGTCTCTGGAGTTCCCCCAAAACACCCGGGAATGTCTCCCCGGGTCGCAGCCTGTGGTACAGAGCATGTCTGCTCACCATGGTTCTCTGATTCTCACGAACCCGAGAGGACAGCGTGTCTCCTCAGACACAGAAAACAGATCAGTACAGACATTCAGGACACAGACACCAGCTGGCACACACACATTCCAGAGGGGATCCCCTTTACCTCCGAGTTGGTTCTTGCATGTGAAGGAAAGTCGCACTTCCAAGCCAATGCACCAAAAAATGTAAGACCCCCAAAAACTGAGGGTGCCCCAACACCCCACGCCCCTGAAGGCGACACCTCAATCACTCGTGAGAAACGGTCTCAATGCAATAACATGAGGATTTCTTTATTCCAGAATTCTGGGTTCCACAGCCATACACCTCGGAGGGCTAGAGGACTGTGGACCCCGAGTGCTGCCACTTTTCCAAGTGGATGTCTCCAAAACCACACATATCACACCATCTCACGTGGACTCTCCATTCCCTGGGACCTCAAGTCTCACAAAGGTTAGATGCGTCCTCTCGCATTGAGGCAAGGCCATGCAGTCCTCTGCTGTATTTATGTTGTGGGCCTCAGATCAGCTATTGTATGCTGCCTCGTTGCTGATTCATTGTTTGAGAGGTCTCAAGGTCCAGGTTTGATGAGACTGCTGGTCATCCTATAGGGCTGCCCTCCTCCTTAACGTCTTCAAGCCTTATCCTAATTCAACCACAGGGGTCACCGACTTCAGACCATGGGTTGGGTATAAATATCTGATTTTGTCTCAGTCAGCTATTTGTTGGGCCTTGCAGAGGGCATCCATGCTAAGCTCCTGACTGTAAGCACACCAAGAATCTGTAATAGTGTCAGGCCTTAGAGCCTCTCTTGAGGTGGGACCCAACTTGGGGCATTCACTCGACCTGTTTCCCTGAGTCTTTTATTCCTTTTTTTTTCCCCTGCAGTTCTGTCACACAGGCACAATTATGGGTCATAGTTTTTGACTGTGGGATGGCAGCCCCAGCCCTCCACTTGATGCCATGTTGTTCTACTGGTGGTGGATTCCACAAGATCCCTCTCACCACTGTTGGGCATTTCACCATGGCCCCTGCCTTTGAGTCTGGAGAATCTCTCAACTTTACCAGGTCTCTAGTATATTCTAGATGGACTAGCCTACTTGATCTTGGTGAATAATCATATTGATATGTTCCTTTATTCAGTTTGCTAGAATTCTGTTGAGTATTTTTGCATCGATACTCATAAGTGAAAGTGATCTGAAGTTCTCGTTCTTTGTGGGGCTTCTGTGTGGTTTAGGTATTAAAGTAATTGTGGCATTATAAAATGAATTCGGTACAGTTCCTTCTGTTTCTATTTTATGGAATAGTTTGATGAATGTTGGTATTAAGTCTACTTTGAAGATCTGGTAATATTTTGCACTTTAGCCACCTAGTCCTGGGCTTTTTTCTGATTGAGAGGTTTTTAACGACTTCTATTTCCTTAGGAATATAGTAGTCCTATTTAGATAGCTTACATGCTCTTAATTTAACTACGAAACATGGTATCTATCTAGAAAAGCATCCATTTCTTCTAGATTTTCCAGTTTTGTTGAGTCTAGGCTTTTGTAGTTGGATCTGATCATTTTGTCAAAGTACCCCAGTCTTGTTGTTATCTCTCCCTTTTCATTTTTGCTTTTGTAAATTTAAATACTGTCTCCATGCCCTTTAGTTAGTTTGGCAAAGGGTTTATGTATCTTGTTGATTTTCTCAAAGAACAAGGTTTTGGTTTTGTTGATTACTTGTATTGTTCTCTTTGTTTCTAGTTGGTTGATTTCTGCCCTGAGTTTGACTATTTCCTGCCTTCTACTCCTCTTGGGTGTGTTTGCTTCTTTATGTTCTAGGGCTTTCAGTTGTGCTATTGAATGGGTTAACTCAGGAACTTTGGAAAGGTTATGGAACATTTGCCCCTCCCAGAAGGGCAAGTGTTCCCTCTCCCAGAAGAGAGGGGCTAGATTATGTTCCTTAGACCACAGGGAGGTTCTTGTGACTAGGAAAGGCCCAGAGTCCATTGGCTACCTACCTCATCCTCTAACAACCAATTAATTTAAAGGTAACACTGTTCATCCGATCAAGTCCCATGCAGCCCAGCATGCTTGGTTGTTCTGTCTCCATGTGCAGGGCAGCTCCAGCATGCTGGATGTTAATTAAAAATCCTCTAGATTTTTGCATCGATTCCCATCTCCACATGCTCCACTCAGTGGGTCTCTCCAGTAAGTTAAGACTCCCTTGAGTCTTGCACTATTACATAGGATCTCTGCAATTTCTTTACACGGGCACTTGATGCTATGAATTTTCCTGTTAGCACTGCTTTCAATGTGTCCCATAAGTTTGGTTATGTTATGCCTACATTTTTCTTGAGTTCTAAAAAGTCTTTAATTTCTTTCTTTGTTTCTTCAATAACTAATTATCACTGGAGAGTTGTTCAGTTTCCATGAATATGTGGGTTTTCTGTTGTTTCTGTTGTTATTGAAGTCTAGCCTTAGTCCATGGTGATCTGATAGGATTCAGGGGATTATTTCAATCTTCTTGTATCTGTTGAGGCTTGTTTTGTGACCAATTATAAAGTATCCGGGGAAAGGTACCATGAGGTACAGAGAAAGACATACATTTTTTTAGGGTGAAATGTCCTGTATATATGTGTTAACTCCATTGTGTTCTCTATTACTTTCACTCTTTTTATTTTTAGTTTTTGTTTCAATGACCTGTACATTGGCGAGAGTGGGGTGTTGAAGTCTCCCACTATTTTTGTTTGAGTTTCAATGGGTGTTTGAACTTTAGTAAAGCTTCTTTTATTTGGGGCACACATGCTCAGAAATGAGATTTTCTTTGTGGATTTTTCCCTTTGATGAAAATGAAGAGTCCTAGCTGCGATGGTGGCACACGCCTTTAATCCCAGCACTTGGGAGGCAGAGGCAGGCAGATTTCTGAGTTCGAGGCCAGCCTGGTCTATAGAGTGAGTTCCAGGACAGCCAAGGGCTACACAGAGAAACCCTGTCTAGAAAAAAACCAAAGAAGAAGAAGGAGGAGGAGGAGGAGGAGGAGGAGGAGGAGGAGGAGGAGGAGGAGGAGGAGGAGGAAAGAAAAAAAAAGAAATAGAAAAGTCCTTCCCCAACTTGATAACTTTTGGGAGAAAGTCTATATTATTGGATATTACGTTGACGTGTCTTGCTGGTTTCTTGGAACTATTTACTTGGAAGAATTTTATAACTTTTGGCTAGGAGATAGTGGCTGTCTTCTAATTGAGATGTGTGTCTTGTATGCAGCAAAATTCTGGCTCCTCCTGTGTATCCAGTCTGTTAATTTATGTGTTTTTATTGGGGATTAGTCCATTAATAATGAGATACTAGAGACAGATGATTGTTAGTTCCTGTTATGTTTGTTGTTGTAGGTGGCACTATATGTATGTGATTCTTTTCATTTTGTTGTGAGATGATTAATACCTTGTTTTTTCCATGGTTTAGGAACTCTACTTATGTAGTTTTGCTTGTACAATACTCTGTAGAGCTGGATTGGTAGATAGATAATGTTTAAATTTGGTTTTGTCAAGGAATTGATTTTTTTCTACATCTAAGGTGACTGAGAGTTTTGCAGAATATAGTAACCTGGGTGGAAATTTGTGATCTCTCAGGGTCTGCATGACCTTTGTCCAGTTTCTTATGGATTTTTAGGTCAGGCCCTACATGTTCCTCCCCTTTTCCTCTTCAAGATTTTGACATTCTTTCTTTGTTCTGTGCATTTAGTGCTTTGATTACAGTGTGACAAGAGGATTTACTTTTCTTGTCCAATCTATTTGGTGTTCTATAGGTATATGGTACCTTCACGACCATATATTTAGGTTGGCAAAGTTTTCTTCTATTTTTGTTGAAAATGTTTCAGGGTCTTTTGAGCTGGGAATTTTCCCTGTCTTCTTTCCTATTATTCTTAGGTTTTGTCTTTTTATTGTGTCCAGCATTTCCTGGATGTTATGGTTTAGGACTTTTCTGTTTTAAATTTTCTTTGACTATTAGGTTGACAATTCAAAGGTATCTTCTATGCCTGAGTTCTCTCTTCTTTCTCCTATATTCTATTGTTAATGCTTGCATCTGTAGTTCCTCACCTCTTTCCTAGACTTTCCATTTCCAGGATTACCTCCATTTGTATTTTATTTATTGTTTCTACGTCAACTTTTAGGTCTAGCACTGCTTCATTCAATTCCTTCATCTTCGTGATTGTGTGTCTCTGTATTTCTTTAATGGATTTGTTTTCTCCTTCAGGCTTCTACCTGCTTTTCTGAGTTTTCCTTTATTTCTTTCATTAAGTCAATTATACCCTAGTTAAGAGACTCTATTATCTTCATGAGATAGGATTTTAGGTCAGCAGCCTGATTTTGAGGTGTATTGGTGTATCCAGGACTTGTTGTGGTGAAAGAACTGGGATTTGATGGTGCCAGAGTATATTGGCTTCTGTTGTTTATGCTCTTATGCATGTCTCTTGATATCTGGTTATCTCTGTTGTTAACTGGCCTGGGTGTCTTTGTGTGAATCCTGCCACCTCTGCAACATGGGTTGCTGCATTTCTCCTGGGTCCGTAGCTATAGCAGATTTCCTCGGAGTCCTTCAGACTGTTGAGAAGAGTTCAGTCTTAAGAGAAGCAGATATGTTGATGGTCTGCACAAGTAGAAGGTGCAAGCCTGAAATTGTGTGGAATTCATTCATGAAGAGTATGGGGGTGGCAATGAGTCAAGAGTTGGCTGGGATACTCAGGGTTCCCAGCTGCTGTGGTTAGTTGGGAGGGTCCGTTATCTGTAGCTCTGGATGTAGAAGACCTCCTTGGAGAACTTGAGACTATGTGGTCTTCAGAGGATCAAACATGCTGATAGACTACCCACTTGGAAGTGGTAGGCCTAAATGTGGTTGGACATCACACAGGTGTGTGTGTGTGTGTGTGTGTGTGTGTGTCGGGGTGGGGGTGGGGGGTTGGGGGGTGGGAGGATGGGGGTGGAGGGTGGAGATGGGTCTCGATTTTGCTAAGCTTTTCAGGGTTTTCAGCAGCTGCAGTTATTTGGGAAGACCCCTTAATTGTGAGACTGACTGTAGTAGACCTCCCGGGAGGCCTTCAGGCTACCAGATTATGGTGTCTTCATATGACCATACATGCTACTTCTTTACTCTGATAGATAGGCCTTAAAGTAGGATGTCAAATTTCTAAGAGGTTCAAGTCTCTTGTCATATATCTCTTACAATTCTATGAAGTTTTCACATCCCCATTTTTTTTAATGTCATCCACAACTCAGCATAATGTTTCCTGAGGTCTCTAACAGTTGTTAGGTAGTGCTGTCAGTTGACTTGGAACAACCTTTCCAGATTACATCGTATCACCAAACACTGAGAGACTTTCTGTCTTGCTGCAGTCAATATTGAATATAGGTGTTTGTTAATATATTTACATAGTTAGCTTTCTAAAACGCTCATTGTAATAATCAATTTATTAAATACTGGACAACCTTTACATTGTGGAATGTTGGATATGTGGTTACTGCATATTCTCAAATTTTGATGTGAGAAGGAAACATTACAAATATTTTTGACAATCATAAAATTCATCTCCCTATATGATTCACTTTGAGAAAAAAAACTTGATCATTATGTTTGCATTAAGGAGACTTTTGGGAAAGAATTTCTTTTCAGTGCAACTATTTGAACAAATTTCAGCATATAATTGGTGGCATTTGATCAACGTAAAGCATTGAAAATAAAATGCCATGAGCTGGGTCATGAGGTAGAATTATTCTGAGTTTTCTGAGAAACTACCAAATTGATTTCTAGAGTGATTTGTAATACCACCAGCAATGGAGCAATGTTCTACTTGCTTCACAACCTTTCTAGTAAATGCTGTCTCTTAAGTTTTTGATTTTAGCCATTCTGATAAGTGTAAAGTGGAACCCCAGAATTGTTTTGACTTGCATTTATCTAATGATTAGTAAGGGCTTTGAACATTTTTTTAGTTCTTCTTAGCCATTTGGGACTCCTCTGCTGAGAATTCTCTGTTCAGTTTTGTGCCCCCTTTTCAACTGGGTTGTGTTGTTAGTGTCTAACTTCTATTTTGGATATTTACCCTCTGTCACAGTAGTGTTGGTGAAGACATTCTCCTCATCTGTGGGTTGCAGATTTTTCCTATTGACAGTGTCCTTTGCCTTGCAGAAGCTTTAGAGTTTTGTGAGGTGCAATTTAATAATTGCTGATCTTAAAGCCTGAGTCATAGATATTCTTCTGTTCAGGGAATTGTCTCTTATACCACTGCGTTCAAGGCTATGTCCCTCTTTCTCTTCTATGAGATATTGTGTATCCAGTTTTATGTTGAGTCCTTCATCCACTTGTTCTTGAGTTTTGTGCAGGGTGATAAGTATGGATCTATTTTCATTCTTCTACCTCCAGTTACACCAGCACCATTTCTTGAAGATGTTTTTGTTGTTGTTTTATTTTTGTTTTTTCTTGATTGTATGGTTTTGCATTCTGTATCAAAAATCAAGTACCTATAAGTATGTGGGTTTATCTCTGGATCTCAGTTCCTTCCATTGTTCAACAAGCCCGTTTCTCTACTAATATTCTACATTATTTATCACTATTTCTCTGTACTAGAGCTTGGGATCAGGGATAGTGATTCCTCCTGACATTCTTTTATTATTTAGGATCGTTTTGGCTATACTGGGTATTTGGTTTTTCCATATGAATTTGACAATTGTTCTTTTAAGGTCTGTAAAAAATTGTGTTGGAGTTTTAATCAGGATTGCATTGAAACTCTAGATTGCTTTTGGTTAAATGGCTATTTTCACTATGTTAAAACTACCTATCTATCCATGAGCATGAAAAATCTTTTAATTTTAATCTAATATCTTCTTCAATTTCTTTCTTCAGTTACTTGAAGTTCTTGTTATACAGATCATTCACTGGTTGGTTAGATATTTTGTAGTATTTGTGGGTAGTATAAAGGTGCAGTTTCCCTAATGTCTTTGCCTGTTAATGATTTGTATAAAGGAGTACTACTGATTTCTTTGAGTTAATTTGTATGTAGCCATTTTCTGAAGGTGTTTATCAGCTGTAGGAGTTCTCTGGTATAATTGTTGGGAATGATGATGTATACTATCATATCACCTGTGGATAGGGATAGTTTGACTTCTTTTTATCCAATTAGTATTACCATGAAGTCCTTTATCTATCTTACTGCTCTATCTAGAATTTCAATTACTATAGTGAATAGATATGGAGAAAATGGACAGCCGTATATTCTCCCTGGTCTTAGAAGAATTGCTTGAATTTTCTCTCCCTTTAATTTGATATTGCATATTTGCTTCCTATATATTGTTTTGATTATTTTTAGGTATGTGCACTGTATCCCTGATTTCTCTAATACCTTTAGCATAAAGGGGAGTTGAGTTTAATTAAAGTCTCAGTGGTTAAGAGCAGTGACTGCTTTCCTGGAGATTCTGAGTTCAAATCCCAGAAACCACATGGTATCTCACAACCATCTGTGTGGAATCTTGGTCTTGTTTGGTCTGTTCATTCTTTTCTATGTTCTGACTATTTCTGGTAAGGCATGTTTCTTTTGTAACACTGGATGTTGGAAATGTAATGGTCTCTCTGAAGGATATGAAACAGTGAGGTAGGATAAACATGTTTTCACTTTTGAGGAAAAATATGGTAGTTAAATTAATATGGCTCCCATAGATTCATATGTTCGAATATGTATTTCCTAGTTTGTAGAAATGTTTGAGAAGGAACACAGGTCTGGCCCTTTTTGGAAGAGGTGTGCCACATGGGTGCATTTTTAGGCTGTAGAATCTTCTGACCATGGCCATATTGCTAGCTCCCTTTTGTCTGGAGTTCAAATTATGAGCTCTCAGCTGTCCCTTGATTTTCATATAAGACAGTGTAATACAAGACGAACTTTCCAGATGCATTTCTGTCCACCATTTTTGTAATTTTTAAAATTATAATAATTTTTAAATTTTTATAATTTACATATGTTTCTGATTGACTTTGAGGTCATCCAGCTTTTACATTTGACCATGTTCAGAGAAGGATTTAACTTAACATTCATAGGAGTAGGCAAACCTATGTGCAAATGTATCTAGATTCCCTGAGTAAAATCTCAATGCTTCCTTTCTTGAAGAAAGGCTTTGCTTTGGAAATGGCTCCTATGTTCTTCACACCTGCCACAGAGAAAAATCTTTCCCAGCTGTTCTATCTTGTCTTTTGTGCTAGCTATTCTTGCTAGTCAAATTGAACACATCTGGAATTAACTAAGACACAAAGGGTTGGGTATTATGACAGACTTTTCTTAATTATAGATTCATCCTGGGAAAAGTATTTTTAATCTGGGTCTTTTGGAGTGATAAGGCCCGCCTTTAGGCCACAGCTTGTGGTGACAGCATAAATATATAAAGGACATTGAAGATGGTAGCTCTTTTTCTTTGTCTTATTGCCCAACCTCCGGCTAGCCAAGGTGGTTTGTTGTTGTTGTTGTTGTTGTTTTGGTTTTGTTGTTGTTGTTGTTTGTTTTTTGTTATTGTTTTGTGTTGGTTTGTTTTATTTTTTGGCAATACCACTTATTTTTTACAATTAAGGATATACTGAAGACTGTGAGAACCCTGTCAGAAACAGCAGGCCAGCTCCCCATGACCCAGAATGGGGGCTCAACGCTGGACTGAAACTTTGCATTCTGCATAGGACTGCCTGGAGGAAGATAAGGCCTAAACAGAACCACCCTGTCTAGGGTTTGGCCAGAGAGGAAAGTGACTAGACAAAAAAGACAAAGCCAGGAAACACCACAAATACTTCAAGGCAGGACTGGGCCAAAAGGCAGAGACAACCTCCCTATTCAAGAGTTGACCAATAATTTTAAATGTTGCTCAGGGTAACCAATCACACTGGTCCAACTCAGGCGACTGCTGAACTCCCCACCAAAATGTTCATAAAAAGGGTATGCTTTGTGAGCTCCGGGTCTCCTCTTGCCTGCATACTGAGGGACCCCAGTGTACATTGGAACAATAAACCTCTCACAGATTGCAGCAATTCCTGTCTCTGTGGCCTTATTGAGTGGGGGGTCTTCTGACGGACTCTTACAAGACCAGCTGAGACATCCAGCTACATGGACTGAACTGCTATCTGATTCTTAATCTTTCCATTTGTAGACAGCCATTTTTGGACTAGCTTAACCACAGCCTGCGGGTGATTCTAATAATTGCATTTTCTACATAGTAGAGATTCATTCTATCAGCTCTGTTCATCTGGAGAAACTTAACTAACACAGCTGCGGATTTGTTGTTGTTGCTGTTGTTTTCATTTTACAGACTCACTGAGGTCATTCAGCTGATTAGCAGGAGTGCTCCACAGTGTCCGTCACACACGTCCTGCTTTGCTCTGAGGCTTGCCACATAAGCATCAAGTGAAAAGTACTTGCAGTTTACCTGAACCCAGCCTGAAGGCACAAAACAACATATTGTTTCCTCAAATAGTTCTTAATTTTTAGTATTCTGGGCACCTCTCCTCTTATGGGACAGGTAACTCCATTGTAACCTGATTTATTGACTGTGAGAGCCACCCCACTTGAATCCAGGAAGAAGTGGAAGCAGCTGCTGAGTCCTGTGATTGGAGCTCAGGTAAGCTCCAAATTTGGAAAGCAATGAACAAAGTCACTGCCCACATGGGTGTAGAAGCATGCTACTGAACTTCAAATCTGTAGATCTGGAAAAGGATTGGCCAAAGTTGGAACCACTGGTGTGTCTCTTCAATACACTCTAAGGGTGGTTCTCATATCACTCAAGACAAAATAGCCAATCAGAACTTCCACATGGGCCTGCTAGTCAGAAGAGTAGGTGTTTTTCTGGGTCAAGCCTGCAAGTTCCTTTCTATAACCCAGTGGCCATCAGTGTTTCTGTGTGATACCTTCGGGGTGACTCTGCTGGGAGCTGGGAGGTAGCTCAGCAAGCTCAAAACTCCAGACATGTTAAGTGCAAGGTCATTTCCTACAAAATGGTAGAGTAACCTGCTTAGCAAAATATGCATGTGTAGTGGGCCTTCCTACGGGCTGGATGATAAGCAGCAGTCAGACATGCAGCTCCCTGGGAGGTCCTTTGTGATCTTTCCTTAGACATGGCTGTGGCCTCTGAATAACTTTATTATGGGAGCTGCATCTGCAGAAAGCTGTTGCAGCAGTGGCTAGTTTGTAGAAATGGACTTGGCAGGAGGATGCCAAGCCTGAGAGCCCTGGTTGCTATATTATCGTCTATAAGTACAGACCTTAGCAATTTAAACGTAGGTTCCATTTGGAGTTGATTTTGTGGAGGCTGTAAAAGACATCTCGTGTGTTGGATAACACTCCGACATTAAGGTGTGATATACAAGAGTAGAATTGATGTAAGGAATTACCAATGTTTAGGAAATATTAAGTGAATCCAAGTAGAATTTAGCTGAGGGAGGACTGCATCTAAAACACCTAACAGATATGTAGTATGGTAAGCAGTCCTCTTAAAGATTAGTAGAGTAATATACATGTTTATTTACTGGGATTGTCCAGACATTTGTCTCCAACCCATAACAAAAGGGACAAATTTGCTTTACAATCAGCCATTAAGCCCATCTGGACATCGAAGAAGAGATCCCCTACAAGCGGCTCAATATGGCATTATGGGGTCATAACCAACATTAAGGCTTGGTGTGCCATAAAGTTTCAGTTTTCTTCTTAGGAAAAGATTAGTTTTGCCACAAGGACAGGACTCCACCTGGTGACAGCTCTTTCAAAAGGAAAACACTGGGGCTGGAGAGATGGCTCAGCAGTTAAGAAAACTGACTGTTGACCTCCAGTTGAACCAGCACCATTTGTTGAAAAGGCTATCTTTTTTCCATTGGATGTTTTCAGCCTCTTTGTCGAGGATCAAGTGGCCATAGGTGTGTGGGTTCATTTCTGGATCTTCAATCCTGTTCCATTGATCCTCCTGCCTGTCACTGTACCAATACCATGCAGTTTTTAACACTATTGCTCTGTAGTATTGCTTGAGGTCAGGGATACTGATTCCCCCACACTTTCTTTTGTTGCTGAGAATAGTTTTAGCTATCCTGGGTTTTTTGTTATTCCAGATGAATTTGATAATTGCTCTTTCTAACTCTGTGAAGAATTGAGTTGGGATTTTGATGGGTATTGCATTGAATCTGTAGATTACTTTTGGCAAAATGGCCATTTTAACTATATTGATTCTACCGATCCATGAGCATGGGAGGTTTTCCCATTTTTTGAGGTTTCTTCCATTTCCTTCTTCAGAGTCTTGAAGTTCTTGTCATACAGATCTTTCACATGTTTGGTAAGAGTCACCCCAAGATACTTTATACTGTTTGTAGCTATTGTGAAGGGGGTCATTTCCCTAATTTCTTTCTCAGCCTGCTTATCCTTTGAGTATAGGAAGGCCACTGATTTGCTTGAGTTGATTTTATAACCTGCCACTTTGCTGAAGTTGTTTATCAGCTGTAGGAGTTCTCTAGTGGAGTTTTTTGGGTCACTTAGGTAGACTATCATGTCATCTGCAAATAATGATAGTTTGACTTCTTCCTTTCCAATTTGTATCCCTTTGACATCCTTATGTTGTCAAATTGCCTGAGCTAGTACCTCAAGTACAATATTGAAAAGATAAGGAGAAAGGGGGCAGCCCTGTCTAGTCCCTGATTTTAGTGGGATTGCTTCAAGTTTCTTTCCATTTAGTTTGATGCTGGCTTCTGGTTTGCTGTATATTGCTTTTACTATGTTTAGGTATGGGCCTTGAATTCCTGTTCTTTCCAAGATTTTAAGCATGAAAGGATGCTGAATTTTGTCAAATGCTTTTTCAGCATGCAGAAGAATGCTAATTGATCCATCCTTGTCTCCTTGTACTAAGCTCAAATCCAAATGGATCGATCAAGGACCTCCACATAAAGCCAGACACTCTGAAACTAATAGAAAAGAAACTGGGGAAGACCCTTGAGGACATCGGTACAGGGAGAAACTTTCTGAACAGAACACCAATAGCGTATGCTCTAAGAGCAAGAATTGACAAATGGGACCTCATAAAATTACAAAGTTTCTGTAAGGCAAAGGACACCATCAAGAGGACAAATCGATTTGTCCTCTTGTTGGGAAAAGATCTTCACCAGTCCTACATCAGATAGAGGGCTAATATCCAATATATATAAAGAACTCAAGAAGTTAGACTCCAGAAAACCGAACAACCCTATTAAAAAATGGGGTACAGAGTTAAACAAAGAATTCTCACCTGAAGAACTTCGGATGGCGGAGAAGCATCTTAAAAAATGCTCAACTTCATTAGTCATTAGGGAAATGCAAATCAAAACAACCCTGAGATTTCATCTTACACCAGTCAGAATGGCTAAGATTAAAAATTCAGGAGACAGCAGGTGTTGGAGAGGGTGTGGAGAAAGAGGAACACTCCTCCACTGCTGGTGGGGTTGCAAAGTGGTACGACCACTCTGGAAATCAGTCTGGTAGTTCCTCCGAAAACTGGGCACCTCACTTCCAGAAGATCCTGCTATACCACTCCTGGGCATATACCCAGAGTATTTCCCACCATGTAATAAGGATACATGCTCTACTATGTTCATAGCAGCCCTATTTATAATTGCCAGATGCTGGAAAGAACCCAGGTATCCCTCAACAGAAGAGTGGATGCAAAAAATGTGGTATATCTACACAATGGAGTACTATTCAGCCATTAGAAACAATGAATTCATGAAATTCTTAGGCAAATGGATGGAGCTAGAGAACATCATACTAAGTGAGGTAACCCAGACTCAAAAGGTGAATCATGGTATGCACTCACTAATAAGTGGATATTAACCTAGAAAACTGGAATACCCAAAACATAATCTACACATCAAATGAGGTACAAGAAGAAAGGAGGGGTGGCCCCTTGTTCTGGAAAGATTCAGTGAAACAGTATTCGGCAAAACCAGAACGGGGAAGTGGGAAGGGGTGGGAGGGAGGACAGGGGAAGAGAAGGGGGCTTACGGGACTTTCGGGAAGTGGGGGGTAGAAAAGGGGAAATCATTTGAAATGTAAATAAATTATATCGAATAAAAAAAAAAGAGGACAAATCGGCAACCAACAAATTGGGAAAAGATCTTCACCAATCCTACATCAGATAGAGGGTTAATATCCAATATATATAAAGAACTCAAGAAGTTAGACTCCAGAAAACCAAACAACCCTATTAAAAAATGGGGTACAGAGTTAAACAAAGAATTCTCACCTGAAGAACTTCGGATGGCGGAGAAGCATCTTAAAAAATGCTCAACTTCATTAGTCATTAGGGAAATGCAAATCAAAACAACCCTGAGATTTCACCTTACACCAGTCAGAATGGCTAAGATTAAAAATTCAGGAGACAGCAGGTGTTGGAGAGGGTGTGGAGAAAGAGGAACACTCCTCCACTGCTGGTGGGGTTGCAAATTGGTACAACCACTCTGGAAATCAGTCTGGCAGTTCCTCTGAAAACTGGGCACCTCACTTCCAGAAGATCCTGCTATACCACTCCTGGGCATATACCCAGAGGATTCCCCACCATGCAATAAGGATACATGCTCTACTATGTTCATAGCAGCCCTATTTATAATTGCCAGATGCTGGAAAGAACCCAGGTATCCCTCAACAGAAGAGTGGATGCAAAAAATGTGGTATATCTACACAATGGAGTACTATTCAGCCATTAGAAACAATGAATTCTTGAAATTCTTAGGCAAATGGATGGAGCTAGAGAACATCATACTAAGTGAGGTAACCCAGACTCAAAAGGTGAATCAGGGTATGCACTCACTAATAAGTGGATATTAACCTAGAAAACTGGAATACCCAAAACATAATCTACACATCAAATGAGGTACAAGAAGAAAGGAAGAGTGGCCCCTTGTTCTGGAAAGACTCAGTGAAGCAGTATTCGGCAAAACCAGAACGGGGAAGTGGGAAGGGGTGGGTGGGAGGACAGGGGGAGAGAAGGGGGCTTACGGGACTTTCGGGGAGGGGGGCTAGAAAAGGGGAAATCATTTGAAATGTAAATAAAAATTATATCGAATAAAAAAATTTTAAACAAAAAAAAAAAAGAAAGAAAAAAAAGAAAACTGACTGTTCTTCTGAAGGTCCTGAGTTCAAATCCCAGCAACTACATGGTGGCTCACAACCATCTATAATGAGATCTGGCGCCCTCTCCCGGAGTGTCTGAAGACAGCTACAGTGTACTTACATATAATACAGTGTACTTACATATAATAAATAAATAAATCTTAAAAAAAAAAAAGAAAACCACTGTGTGTTGAGAGCTGATCCCCTCAAATAATGCTTGATCCTAATGTATGGAGAATTACATATCTCATTCCATGATTCTAATGTATGTAGCATTTCATATCTCCTTCCTAAATTCCAGACCCTTAACAGTCTGGAGTCTGAAGCTTTAAGAGCTTTACCTAAGGACCTGGTGTATTGAATAGAAAAGAGTGCTCCTTCTCTTTGCCAGGATTAGGGTTGGGAGAGGTGGTAATGGTTTGCTGTCAAGGCATTAACCAGAGCTGCATTCATGCTTTCATTAAAAAGAATTTTTCTAATCAATATTTTACTTGTATGTTGAGTCATTTTTCCTCAGATAAAAATTTATATGGTAGAGATGCATCTTCTTTCTTTACAGAGATGCTTCTATGACAAGTTATGTTGTCTCAGATAGCCTTCATCCTGGTCTGATGATCCCAAGGGCAATGACCTTTCTTTCCTCTTGATGAAAATTCCCAAATGCTTGAGTTAGAAGAATGTAGCACAACACTCTAACAATTGCTCATGTGAGTCATATAATGAACTGTCCATTTCTTCCACATTCTGATGAGAACAGGAGGAATTGTTTACTGTCTTCAATGTCAGGTGAAACAGGGCAGGCAATAGCTAGATCACAGACTAAATTTTAAGAGAGTCTTCTGCAGGTGTCAACATTCTTGAGTAAAACCTGATTCAGTCAGAGTGAATAATTTTGTAATTTCACAGAATGTATGTAATTATGCATATGATTAAAAAACTAGATTTGTGGGTGTTTAATTTGGTCAGGTTAGCTCCAGCCAGTGCATAATGAATTCCCACGTTAGGATTGGTATTATATACATATGAGCAATCCTTATTGACACATCTAAGACAGCTCAGAAATGTAAAAAAACATGTCATTAGCTGTAGCTGTGTGTGTCTCATTATAGATCTCATCAGTTAACAATGCCCATTGGGGCAAGGTCAAAGAGTTTCCTACTAATGCCATTGCCTCTACAATGCCAGGCCTGCTATTTTTTAAAGTCAGTATACTGATATGTTTTTTCATTTATAATTATCTTTTTTAAAAGTCAACTTTTGTTAGTACTTTTTAAATTCAATTGTCTTTATGCATAGGTGTCTGATCTCATACTTGTTTCTATTTTCCAATGTTTCCCAGAAATTAAGAATTTCATTCCTTTTTCTAAAGAGATTTCATATCTGTCCAGGGCAACAACTCCTGTAGCTCAGGCTTTCTTTATGCCATGTAGTTAAGACTTTCATTGAACACCTGAACCTTTCTCTGCTGCCCAGTGCTTGAAAGACAGTCCTGCAATTCATATAAACTAAGTGGTGAGGGGATTACAAATAAAGAGGGACCCATATAAGAACTGAGTTCAAGACTAAAGACGAAGCTGGTGTAATCACTACACAGAAAAGGTGGAGGAAAAAGGAAGGTGAAGCAATGAGGAACTGAGCCTTTATCTAGAAACCATGAGTCCATGGACCCATTCCCCAGTGAATAGACACAGGCTAACAGTAGACGCAAAAACAGCTGTCTTTCATTGTACTGTACACAAGAAACATTCTTCACCCATAAAGAAAGACATTACTTCAAAGGAAAGGGCTAGAAAAATGTTTTCCAAGCAATTGGACCAAAAATCAAGCTGTAGTTGCCTCTCTAATGTTTATTAAAATAGACTTTCAACCAAAATTAATTAAAAGAGACAGGGGAGACTTTTTTGGTGGCGGGGGAGACAGTGCAAAGACAGGGTTGAGAAGGATTTTTAGTAAACATCGAAGGAAAAATCTAGCAAGATGATATCTTAATTTTGAAAATCTATGCCCCAAACACAAGGACACCCATATTTGTAAAGTAAAAAAAAAAAAAAAAAAAAAAAAAAAAAAAAAAAAAAAAAAAAAAAGCTAAAGCTTAAATCACGCATAGCATCCTACACATAAAGAATGGGAGACTTGTACAACCCAATCTCACCTATTGACAGGTCATCCTGACAAAATCTGAACAGAGAGATAACAAAACTAACAGACACCATGAATCCCATGGAACTAACATACATGTATACATTATTCCGCCCAAAGAAAAAGCAATGTAATTTCTTCTCCGTACCACAGGAATTCTCTAAAATGAACCATGTTGTCACTCACAAGCATCAACGTATACAAGAAAATTGAAATAACACCTTATATTTTATGAAACCACGATGGATTAAAGCTGGCCTTCAACAACAGAAAACCTGGAAATCCTAAATATGCTTGGAGATTGAACAACTCAGTAATCTCTAGGACGGGAAGAAATAAAACAAAGACTTTATAGAACTCAATGCAAATGAAGACACAACATACCCCAAATTATGGGAAATAATGAAAGCATTCCTAAAAGCAAAGCTCATATAGCACTTAGTGACTCCATAACAAATAAAGAATGTTCTAATATCAGCAATTTAAAATACACTTGAAATCTCTAGGGAAAACAGAAGCAAGCATACCAAAGAGGAATAGAAGGCAGTAAATTACCAAAATCAGAGATGAAATCAATCATTTAGGAACAAAGAAAACAATACAAAGAATCAACAAAACCAAGAGCCGGTTGCTTGACAAAATCATCAGGATAACAAACACTTAGCCAAACTAAACAAGAGACATGGAGATAGTATTAAAATAAACAAAGTCAGTAATGAAAAGGGAGACATAACAACTGACATTGACAAAGTTCATAGAATCATTAGGTCTTCCTTCAAATGCCTGCAGTCCACAAAATTGGAAAATCATAATGAGATGGGTGATATTCTAGACAGATAACACTTACCAAATATAAATGAAGATCATGTAAACTATTAAAAGAGTTCCATAACCCCTAAAGAAAAAAAAGCAGTCATTAAAAGTCTTCCAACATATAAAAACCCAGGGTTTACAAGCAGAGCTAATTCTAATACTCAAACTAATCTGCAAAGTATAAACAGAAGAAACACTATCAAACTCATTCTGTCAGGACTCAGTCACTGGGATACTAAAACCACACAGTCTCAAGAAAGAAAGAAAACTTCAGATCTATTTCTCATACAAATATTGATGCAAAAATACTCAATAAAATATTTGCAAACTGAATCTAAAACACAAAAAAGACATCATTCAGCATTAAAAATGAGGCTTCCTTCCAGAAATGAAACTCTTCAATAAACCAAATTATTAAAAAATGCTGCAAAAAAACCACACATCATTATCTCATTAGACTCTTAAAAAGCCTTTGATGAAAACCAACTCCCCTTCATGTCAAAGGTATTAGAGAAATCAGGGGTACAGTGTACATACATAAACATAATCAAAACAATAAACAGCAAGCAAATATGCAACATCAAATTAAATGGAGAGAAACTTTAAGTAATTCCACTAAAATCAGGGAGAAGATAAGATTGCCCATTTTCCCCATATCTATTCAATATAGTATATGAAGTTCCAGATAGAGCAGTAAGACAAGTAAAGGACTTCATGGTAATACTAATTGGAAAAAAAAAGAAATCTAACTATCCCTATCCACAGATGATATGATGGCATACATGATCACTTCCAACAATTCTACCAGAGAACTCCTACAGTTGATAAACACCTTCAGAAAGTGGCTGCAAACAAATTAACTCAAAGAAACCATTAGCGCTCCATTATACAAAGGCTTTTAAGGCAAAGACATTAGTGAAACTACACCCTTTATAATATCTACAAATAATACAAAATATCTGAGTGTAACTCTAACCAAGCAAGGGAAAGACCTGTATGACAAGAACTTCAAGTCACTGAAGAAAGAAATTGAAGCAGATATTAGAAGATGAAAAGATTTCCCATGCTCATGGATAGGTAAGTATTAACATAGTGAAAATGACCATCTAATCAAAAGCAATCTAGAGATTCAATGCAATCTCGATTAATAATCCAACACAATTTATATAAACCTTGAAATAACAATTGTCAACTTCATATGGAAAAACAAAATACTCAGTATAGCCAAAATAATCCTGAATAATAGAAGAATGTCAGGAGGAATCACTATCCCTGACCTCAAGCTCTAGTCCAGAGCAATAGTGATTAAAAAAAACTGTATAATATTGGTACAGAAACAGACTTGTTGATCAAAGGAATTGAGGATTCAGAAATAAACCCACACACCTCTGGATACTTGATTTTTCTTTTTTTGGAGACAGGGTTTCTCTGTGCAGCCTTGACTGTCCTGGAACTCACTCTGTAGACCAGGCTGGCCTTGAAATCAGAAATCTGCCTGCTTCTGCCTCCCAAGTGCTGGAATTACTTGTGTGAGCCACCACTATCTGACAGATACTTGATTTTTGATACAGAAGGCAAAACCATACAATGAAAAAAAATTTTAAACAAGTGGTGCTGTTGTAACTGGAGGTAGAAGAAATGAAAATAGATCCATACTTATCACTCTGTACCAAACTCAAGTCCAAGTGGATGAAGGACTCAATATAAACTGGATACACTATATGTCATAGAAGACAAAGTGGGAAATAGCCTGAACACATTGGTACAAGAGGCAACTTTCTGTGCAGAATATCTATGACTCAGATTATAAGATCAACAATTATTAAATTGGACCTCATGAAACTTAAAACTTCTGCAAGGCAAAAGACACTGTCAATAGGAAAAATCTACAACCTACAGATTAGGAAAGAGGATGCTTCCTGACTATAATCAGGTAAATAAAGGAGAGAGATAGATGATATTTGTTTAATTGTTTTTTAGGATAAATGAGATATGGTGGTAATTGTTTTAAGTGTTTGTGAGTGTACATGGAATAAATAATCCAGGCCTTTGATCTCAAACGTAGGAAACAAAGGCATGAATATAGAGATACCCTATCTCAATAAATAATAATAAGTGATATTAATCTCTACACAATGGAGAATGAATGGAAAAACTGCTTTAAAAAATTAAAAATCTATGTTGGGGCAGCCACTTGAGTTCTTTGACTAGCTTTCTTAATTCTAACCAATTTTTCTAACTTTCCTTCTCTTCTTTACTCCTGTAAATATTTCTTTGCCCCAGTTTTGCAAGAAGACATTGTGGAGGGTTATCATCTTGATCCCTTACATTTGGATGTCTTGTTATCATTATTTTATAAATTATAGTTTGGTTGTTATTTTAAGAGATAATTTGGCAAGGGTCTTAATTTTAAACAATGAAGAAATGCATGAGATTGGTTTCTAAATTCATTAAAACATTGTATAGCAATGAATTTACATTGGTAGGCATCTTTGTATTTGTTGCAAATTTGAAGTTATAATTTCTTGCATTGGTACAGAACTTATATATTGATACAGATTTGAGGTTTTCATTGGTATAAATCTATCTATATTTGTACAAAATTTGAAATTAATATGTTTAATTTTACATAGTCGGTGTGCCTATGCAACTCATTTAAGAACACAATCCTCCTGTGCTTGTTTTTACAAACTCTTTAAAATCATTACCTTATACAAATTAAGGCCCAGATACTAAAATCATGGTTATATTTGATTCTGATTTAATTATAATACAGAGTTTTATTATTGCAATAGAAATAGAGTAGACAAGGTTTTACAATTCAAATATAGTTTATATTTACATAGTCTTCAAAAACATCAGAAATCCATAGAATCCAGAATTTGTAATCATTTCGTTATTATTAGAATTTTTAGTAATAGAAATGTCAGCTCCTGACAGTTCCCCATTCACAGTTCGAAGAAGATATTGAGCATCTAGCCTCCATATGGAGTTGCTCCAGTTTTGGCAAGAGGGTCACTAGGCAAGGATTGCACTAATTCATCTACAGACAAAAAATATGGTCTAGGAAAGGACACAAAATGCAGAATAGTCGACATCTTACCTTTGCTAGGACAGACAGAGTAAGCTAGTCCTTCATAATATTTCCTGCTTTATTTAAAATCCATCACATGATTCTGGGCCTAAAGACTGATTATGCTCCAGCATTTTAAGGAATAGGGAACTGTGCAGGTAGTCAGCTGTCTCTGCAATTTGTTTAAGTTTTGGAAGCTATATTTTGTGCTTTCTTTTTTTTTCTTTCCTCAAATTTAAATTTATTTGTCTCTTTTAGGAAAAGAACATTTCTTTTGTCCAAAAGCCAAACTTGGATTAAGTTTAATTATATATGTTTATGATTTCCCCTTCATTTTTGAAGGCCACAAAGGACGATTCTCTATTTTCTCCATAGGCACTCTCTAAAGTCATCATGTAATACAGTCTTAACAGAATTCTTTGATCCCCCAACTAACACAGAGCTAAAGAAACTATCAATGAACTATTAACTGTTAATTAGCAGACACAATGAAAAAAATATTTAGATGTCGGAGTGATGTTTTTGTACACTGTATGAAGATGTGCCTCTTTCCTTCTTTTTTTAAATTATGTATATTCTTTATTTACATTTCAAATTATTTCACCTTTCCTGGTCACTGCCCCGCCCTCTGAAAGTCCCACAAGCCATCTCCCCTTCCCCTGTTCCCCAATCATCTCCCTCCTGCTTCCCTGTCCTGGTATTCCACTACAATGCTGCATCGAACCTTTCCAGGACCAAGGGCCTCTCCTCCCTTTGTTGTCCAACAGGCCATCCTCTGCTGCCTATGCATCTGGAGCCATGGGTACTATCTGGTTGATGTTTTTGTCCCTGGGAGCTATGGGAGTACTGGGTGGCTCATATTGTTGTTCCTCCCATGGTGCTGCAAATCCCTTCAGCTCCTTGGGTCCTTTCTCTAGCTGCTCCATTGGGGACTCTGTGCTCAGTTCAATGGATGACTGGAAAATCCTCCTCTGTATTCACCATGCAGTAGTACAGCCTCCCAGGTGACAGCTATATCCGGCTCCAGTCAGCGAGTACTTGTGGGCATTGATAATAGTGTCTGGGGGTTTGTAACTGTATATGGGATGGATCACTAGGTGGGGCAGTCTCTGGGTGCTCTTTCCCTCAGTCTCTGCTCCACACTTTGTCTCTGTATCTTCTTCTGTGGGTATTTTGTTCCCCTTTCTAAGAAGGACCAGAATATCCGCATTTTGTTCTTCCTTCTTCCTGGGCATCATTTGATATGTGTATTGTGTCTTGGGTAGTCTGAGCTTCTGGGCTAATATCCACTTCTCAGTGAGTGCATGCCATGTGTGTTCTTTTGTGATTGGGTTACTCACTTAGGATGATATTTTCCAGTTCCATCCATTTGCCTAAGATTTTCAAGAATTCATTTTTTTAATAGTTGAGTAGTATTCCATAGTGTAAATATACCACATTTTCTGTATCCATTCTTCCACTGAGGGACATCTGGGTTCTTTAAAACTTCTGGCTATTATAAATAGTGCTGCTATGAACATAGTGGAGCATGTGTCATTATTACCTGTTGGGGAATTCGCTGGGTATATGACCAGGAGTGGTATAACAGGGTCCTCTGGTAGTATCATGCCCAGTTTTCTGAGGAACCACCAGACTGATTTCCAGAGTGGTTGTACCAGTTTGCAATCCCACCAGCAGTGGAGGAGTGTTCCTCTTTCTCCACATCCTCACCAGCACCTGCTGTCTCATAGTTTTTGATCTTAGCCATTCTGACTGGTATGAGGTGGAATCTCAGGGTTGTTTTGATTTGAAGCTCCCTGATGACTAAGGATGTTGAACATTTCTTTAGGTGCTTCTCAGCCATTCTATATTCCTCCGGTGAAAATTCTTTGTTTAGCTCTGTACCCCATTTTTAATAGGGTTATTTGGCTCTATGGAGTCTAACTTCTTGAGTTCTTTGTATATATTGGATATTAGCCCTCTGTCTGACATAGGGTTAGTAAAGATCTTTTCCCAATTTGTTGGTTGCTGTTTTGTCCTATTGACAGTGTTCTTTGCCTTACAGAAACGTTGCAATTTTATGAGGTCCCATTTGTCAATTCTTGATCTAGAGCATAAGCTATTGGTGTACTATTCAGGAACTTTGCCCCTGTACCCATATGCTCCTGGTTCTTCCCCAGTTTCTTTTCTATTAGTTTCAGTGTGTCTGATTTTATGTGGAGGTCCTTGATCCACTTGGACTTGAGCTTAGTACAAGGAGATAAGAATGGATTGATTTGAATTCTTCTGCATGCTAGTCGCCCGTTGAACTAGCATCATTTGTTGAAAGGCTATCTTTTTTCCACCAGATGGGTTTAATGCATAGTTCTATCAGACCTTCAAAGAAGATCTAACATCAATACTCTTTAAGCCATTCCACCAAATAAAAACAGAAGGAACACTACCCAATTCATTCTGTGAAGCCACAATTACTCTAATACCCAAACCATACAAAGACCCAACAAAGAAAGAGAACTTTAGACCAATTTCCCTTATGAATATCAATGCTAAAATACTCAGTAAAACTGTTTTGAATCGAATACAAGACCACATTAAAATTATCATCCACCATGATCAAGTAGGCTTCATCCCAGCGATGCAGGGATGGTTCGAAATATGTAAATACATCAATGTAACCCACCATATACACAAACTCGAAAAAAAACCCACATGATCATTTCATTAGATGCTGAGAAAGCATTTGACAAAAGCCAACACCTATTCATGATAAAAGTCTTGGGAAGATCAGCAATTCAAGATCCATACATTAAACATAGCAAAAGCAACATATGGCAAACCAGTAGCCAACATCAAACTAAAAGGAAAGAAACTTGAGGCAATCCCAGTGAAATCAGGGACTAGACAAGGCTCTCCACTCTCTCCCTCCCTGTTCAATATAGTACTCTAAGTCCTAGCTAGAGCAATTAGACAGCAAAAGGAGGTGAAAGCGATACAAATTGGAAAGGAATAAATCAAAGTATCACTATTTGCAGATGATATGATAGTATACTTACGTGATCCCAAAAATTCCACCAGAGAACTCCTAAACCTGATAAACAATTTCAGAAAAGTGGCTGAATATAAAATTAACTCAAACAAATCAACAGCCTTCCTATAATCAAAGGATAAACAGGTTGAGAAAGAAATTAGGGCAATGACAACCTTCACAATAGTAACAAATACATCGGTGGGACTCTAACTGAGCAAGTGAAAGATCTGTATGAAAAGAACTTCATGTATCTGAAGAAAGAAATTGAAGAAGAGCTCAGAAGATGGAAAGAGCTCCCATGCTCATGGATTGGCAGGGTTAATATAGGAAAAAATGGCCATCTTGCCAAAAGCATTCTACAGATTTAATACAGTCTCCATCAAAATTCCCACTCAATTCTTCATAGAGTTAGAAATAGCAATTTCCAAATTTATCTGGAATAACAAAAAAAACAAGATAACAAAAATTATTCTCAATAATAAAAGAACCTCTGGCGGAATCACCATCCCTGACCTCAAGCTATACTACAGAGCAATAGTGATAAAAACTGCCTGATATTGGTACAATGACAAGCAGGTAGATGGATGGAATAGAATTGAAGACCCAGAAACAAACCCCCACACCTATGGTCACTTAATCTTTGACAAAGAAGCTAAAACCATCCAATGGGAAAAAGATAGCATTTTCATCAAATGGTGCTGGTTCAACTGGCAGTTAGCATGGAGAATGATGCAAATCAATCCATTCTTATCCCTTTGTACAAAGCTCAAGTCCAAGTGGATCAAGGACCTCCACATAAAACCAGACACACTGAATCTAATGGAAAAGAAAGTGGGAAAGAATGAGGAGCACATGGGCACAGGGGCAAATTTCCTGAACCGAAAACAAATAGCTAATGCTCTAAAATCAAGATTTGACAAATGTGACCTCATGAAATTACAAAGCTTCTGAAAGGCAAAGGACTCTGTCAATAGGACAAAACAGCAACCAACAAATTGGGAAAAGATCTTTACCAACCCTATGTCCGAAAGAGGGCTAATATCCAATAATTACAAAAACTCAAGAAGTTAGACTCCATAGAACCAAGTAACCCTATTAAAGAATGGGGTACAGAGCTAAACAAAGAATTCTCAACAGAGGAATACCGGATGGCTGAGAAACACCTAAAGAGATGTTTAACATCCTTAATCATCAGGGAAATGCAAATCAAAACAAACTTGAGATTCCACCTCACACCAGTCAGAATGGCTAAGGTCAAAAACTCAGGATGTGGAGAAAGAAGAACACTCCTCCACTGCTGGTGGGATTTCAAGCTGGTAAAACTACTTTGGATATCAGTTTGGCGGTTCCTTAGAAAATTGGACATAGTACTACCTGAGGACCCAGTTATACCAGTCCTAGGCATATACCCAGAAGATGTTTCGACATTTATTAAGGACACATGCTCCACTATGTTCATAGCAGCCTTATTTATAATAGCCCAGAAACTAGAAAGAATCCAGATATCCTTGAACAGAGGAACGGATATGGAAAATGTGCCATATCTACACAATGGAGTACTATTTAGCTATTAAAAACAATGAATTCATGAAATTCTTAGGCAAATGAATGGAACTAGAACGTGTCATCCTGAGTGAGGTAACCGAGTCACAAGAGAACACACATGGTACGCACTCACTGATAAGTGAATATTAGCCCAGAAGCTTGGAATATCCAAGACACAATTCACATTTGTTATTCCCCTTTCTGTTTTCCCTTCCAAAAACACCCTATTCCATCCCCCTCCCCTTGCTCACCAACCCACCTACTCTCGCTTCCCTGTCCTGGAATTCCCCTATACTAGAGCATCGAGCTTTCTCAGGACCAAGGGCCTCTCCTCCCTTTGATGTCCAACAAGTCCATCCTCTGCTACATATTCAACTGGAGCCACTGGTCCCTCAATGTGTACTCTTTGGTTGGTGGTTTAGTTCCCATGAGCTCTGGGATTACTGGTTGGTTAATATTGTTGTTCCTCACACCTATTGATGATTGAAATTTTATAAAGAAGGAAAAACCATCCAGTCATTAAAAAAAAAAAAAACCCTCTTCAACAAATGGTGCTGGTCTAACTGGAGGTGGAAGTGTGACTATAGATTTATATTCTATCACTCTGAACAAATCTAAAGTTCAAGTGGATCAGGGACTTAACATAAAACTGGATACATTATATCTCATAGAAAAGAAAGTGGGAAATAGCTTTTAATGCATTGGAACAGTAAACAATTTCCTGAACAGAACACCAATGGCTCTAGCTCTAAAATCAACAATTAATAAATGGGACCTCATGAAACTGAAAAGCTTCTGCAAGGCAAAGGACACTGTCAACAGGACAAATCATTAGCCCACCGATTGGGAAAGTATCTTCACCAACTCTATACCTTAAAGAGGGCAAATATGCAAACCATAAAAAGAACTCGAAGTTAGACACCTACAACGCAAATAATGCAATTAAAATACGGGTTTAGAACTGCAAAGAGAATTCTCCACAGAGGAATACCCAATGGCTGATAAACAGTTTAATAAATGTTCAAAGCCCTTGGTTATAAGAGACACGCAGGTCAAAACAATTCTGAGTTTCCATCTTACACCCATCAGAATGGCTGAGATAAAAAAAACCTCCAGAGATATCACACACTGGCATGGATGAGAAGCAAGGGGAACACTCCTCCTTGCTGGTGGGATTGCAAACCTGTATATCCACTCTGGAAATCAATGTGTTGGCTTCTCAGAAAACTCAGAATAGTTCACCTCATGACCCAGCTCATGAGTTTTTATTTTTAATGCTTTATGTTTTTCAAATACCACTAATTATGTGCTGAAATTTCTTCCAATAGTTGTGTTGAAAATGACTTCTTTCCCAAAAGTATTCCTAACACAAACAAAATGTTCAATGTTTCTTCGTCAAAATGAAATCATATAGCAGATGAATTTGTAAGATTGACAAAAATACTTGTGTCACTTCCATCTCACATGAAAACTCATGAGGATGCAGTCACCATCTGTACAACCTTCCACAATGCATGCAAGTTTGCACTATATATCACAAATTGGCTATTATAATGTGTTTTAGAAAACTATGTAAATATATCAACATTCACATACATTCAACATTGACTGGAGCAAGGCAGAAATAACTCCCAGTCATTTAAGAATTCTGAACTGAGATCGTATTTTTGAACTAGAAGGATGCTGCGACCTGCATGTTTGACAAGGCAAAAGTGAGTCTCTCAGTGGTTGGTGACATGATGTATTCAGGAAAGTTTGCTCCAAATGAACTGGGAGAAGTACTCAACAAGTGCTGGAGATCCCAGGGAACACAATATAGCCTTGCTAATTAGATTCAAAAAAGCGGCATACGGCAGAGTACACAGAATTGTAAAAAAATTCCTGGAAAGGGACTTTGTGTCACTTAGAAATTTGCCATCCTGGTTCTTTGAAATATCTCTTTTACATTTCCAAGGAAACAACCCCTTAATCTTGTCAGAATCTATATTTACATATATTTGTAGATGACTTTGGGCTAAGAATACCCTTAAATATCTCTGCTTTAATATCTGACCATGTTGAGAAGAGAATTTAATTTAGCATGCAAAGTAGGAGGCAAACCTATTTATGAATATATATGGATTCCAGAAGTAAAATCTCCATGCTTCCTTTTTGGCCACAGGAAAAACATCTTTCCCAGCTGTTCTGTGTTGTCTGTGGTGCTAGCTATTCTTGGTAGTCAACTTGGCCACATCTGGAATTACTAAAACTCAAAAGAGTTGAGTACTGGGAGAGATTTATTAATTATACTGTTGGGCCTAAGAAAAGTGTTTTTAATCTAGGTCTTTTGAGGTGATAAGATCCACCTTTAATTTAGGCTACAGCTTCTGGTGACACCCTATATATAAAGAGGACATTGAAGAGGGTAGGTCGTCCAGCGGGCGCAGAGCTTGGCAAGGCGCTGGGACGGCAGGGCTCTGCTTGCCATGCCCCCCCCCCACCCCGGGCCTGCGGGGCTTCCCGCGGCGCAGCCTCTGGCTGCTGCTGGCTCATCATCTCTTCGTGGTCACTGCCTGCCGGGACCCTGACTATGGGACTCTCATCCAGGAGCTGTGCCTCAGCCGCTTCAAGGAGAACATGGAGACCATCGGGAAGACTCTATGGTGTGACTGGGGAAAGACCATAGGGAGCTATGGGGAGCTCACTTACTGCACCAAGCACGTGGCAGACAAGATTGGCTGTTTCTGGCCCAATCCAGAAGTGGACAAATTCTTCATCGCTGTTCACCATCTCTACTTCAGCAAATGCCCCATCTCTGGCAGGGCCCTGCGGGACCCTCCCAACAGCATCCTCTGCCCTTTCATCTCGCTCCCCATTACGGTCACGCTGCTCATGACTGCACTGGTAGTCTGGAGGAGCAAGCGCACAGAGGGCATCGTGTAGGTATCCCAGGTGATGGGGGATTGGAAACCATGGCCCTGGCCCTGCAACAGCATCAGGAGCAGGTCCCACATTGCATCCCACCCTAGCCTAGTTAGCACAGGACTTGAGAGTGGCTCTGCGTTAAGCTGCGCATGCCCTAGCCACAGGCTTCTAGCAGGGGAGCAGGGGCATGCCTCTGTTTACCTCTGAGAGGGTGCTAAGCACCAGGTCTCTGGTATACTTCATCACCACTGTGGGCATTCTGACCTCTGAGGAAGACTGCACAGATGTGTTTGTGATTAAAAGAGTATTCTTAAAAAAACAAAACAAAAAAAAAAATGAAGTACTTGCCCTAGCTCTGGCTAGCAAGTACTTTTTATTTTATTTTATTTTAATTAGCATTACAGCCTATTTCTTGGAAATTCAGGTATATACTGAAGACCAGCCGAGACATCCAGCCACATGGACTGGACCACTACTGTATTCTTTAGTTTTCCATTGGTAGACAGCCATTGTTGGACTAGTTGAACCACAGCCTGTGGTTTATTTATTCTAATAAATCCATTTTCTACCTAATTGAGATTCGTTTTATCAGCTCTGGAGAACCTTTACTAATATAGCTGTAGATTTGTTGTTGTTCTGTTTCTTTTACCAACCCACTGAGGACAATGTGCTGATTAACCTGAGTGCTCCACACTGTCTGACTTGTGTTTTCTGCTTTGCTCTGAACCTTGTCTCATAACCCTCAGGTGGAAAGTACTTGCAGTTTACCTGAACCCATGCCGAAGCCACAAAACAAAACCTTGTTTCCTAAAATCTCTCTAATTCCTAATGTTCTGGCTCCCGACCACCTGTGGACAGATTGGAAACTCCAAAGTAAGCTGATTGATGGAGTATGCAAGCTATCCAGCTTGATTCCAGGAGGAGGAAGGGGAAAAGCCTCCCGAATGCTGGAACTGGAGCTCAGGCAAGCTCCAAATCTGCAAAGCAGTGACCACCAGCGGCACTGTTCACAAAAGGGGAGAAGCAGGCGGGTGAGCAGCAGGGATAGGGAATCTCAGCTCCTCCCAATGGCTTGGCGGAGGACAGACAGGTGGGCTATTGGAGGAGAAGGTGAACTGCAGATCTGGAAAAGGATTGGCCCAGGCTGGAACCACTATGCTGTGTTCTTTCAGCTCACTCTAACCCTAATGGTGGTGCTCATGTCACTCAAGGGTCACTAACCAATCAGAACCTCGAGACGGAGCTGCCAGGCGGATCTTCCGGGTACCAAGTCTGAGAGTTCCTCTCTGTAACTCAGCCGACCTGAGTGTTTCAGCGCGAACCATTCTTAGTGTCTTCGCTGGGTGCTGTGCAGGTAGCTCAGGCAAGCTCCGAACTTCAGACATGGTAAGTGCAACATCATCTCCCACAAAGAGGGGGAACAAGCGTCTTAGCAAAAGATGCGTGTGTAGTGGGTCTTCCTAGCGGCTGTATAGCAAGCATCAGACAGACAGAGCTGCCACCTGTGAGGTCCTTTGCAGACCTAGTCTCTCTTTGGACACGGCTGTGCGCTCTGAATAACTTTATTATCGGACTGAATCTGGACAAAATCTTTGCGGCAGGCGCTTGTGTGTAGAAATATGCTTGGCAGGACGAGAACCGGAGGAACAGTTTACTGTGTACACTGTCAGGTAAAACAGTGCAGACAAGAGCTAGATCACAGACAAAAGTGAAAGGGAGTATGCCACAGGGGTCACCATGTGCAGAAGGACCAGATTCAGGCAGTGCGAATTGTTTTGTAATTTCACAGATTTATTAATTTATGCATATGATTAAATACAATCAGATTGGTGGATGTTTAATTTGGGCTGGTTAGCTTGAGCCAGTGGATAATGAATTCCCTTTTTAGGGACTGTATTATATAGATATGTGCAGTCCTTACTGACACATTTAAGTCAGCTCAGAAATGAAACCAGGTGCCATTAGTGTAAGACCCAAAAAAACCGAGGGCACCCCAGCACCCCACGCCTTGGAAGGCAACACCCATATCACTCTCGTGAACCGGTCTTGATGCAATTAACAAGAGGATTTTTTTTTTTTATTTCAGAGCTCTGGGTTCCACAGCTGTACACCGCGCAGGGGTAGAGGACTGTGGACCCTGAGCAACTGAAGTCAAGGGTATTTAAAGGGGAAAAATCACAAGGCAAGGGGTGGAAGGCAATCATGCCCGGGGCTGGAAGTACCGACTGATCTAGTCAGGCAATAGTTTATGCCTTAAGGAAGGTTAAAGATTATCCTTCCTGGAGTAAACATCTTTGGGGCATTGTAGAGTTAAACATTGGGCCAGTCATCAGATGAGCTAGTTCCTGGTACAGGGTGAGCTATTTCTTGAGGCCAAAGGTCTCACTTTGAGGGTGGAAAGGCAAGTTACTCAGTGACTCAGTGCTAAGCTAATTGCTGGGGTCTAAAAATATTGAGTTGGGGGGTCTCTCATTAGCTGTAGCTGTGTGTGTCATCCCGTAGATCTCAGCAGCTAACATTACACATGGGGCAATGCCAAACACTATCTTATTAATGCCATTCCCTCTACCAGGACAGGCCTGCTCTTTTCAAAGTCAGTACACCAACATGTTTTTTTCAGTTATATTCATCTTTTTTTTTATTCGATATAATTTATTTACATTTCAAATGATTTCCCCTTTTCTAGCCCCCCACTCCCCGAAAGTCCTGTAAGCCCCCTTCTCTTCCCCTGTCCTCCCACCCACCCCTTCCCACTTCCCTGTTCTGGTTTTGCCGAATACTGCTTCACTGAGTCTTTCCAGAACCTAAAAAGTCAGTTGTTGATATTACTTGTCATTTTCTTTCGGCGTGGGTGCTCTGATCTCTTGTTTCTTTTTTGTTTGTTTGTTTGTTTGTTTTCGAGACAGGGCTTCTCTGTGTAGCCCTGGCTGTCCTGGAACTCTGTAGACCAGGATGGCCTCGAACTCAGAAATCTGCCTGCCTCTGCCTCCCAGAGTGCTGGGATTACAGGTGTGCGCCACCACCACCCGGCTCTCTTACTTGTTTCTGTTCTCCAATGTTTCCCAGTCTTTAAGAATTTCATTCCTGCTTTGTTCTTCCTTCTTCTTGAGCAGCATTTGATATGTGAATTGTGTCTGGGTATTCCAAGCTTCTGGGAATTATCAGAAGCTTATCAATGAGTGCTTACTATTGTGTTATTTTGTGATTGGGTTACCTCACTTAGGATATTTTCCAGTTCCACCCATTTGCCTAAGAATTTCATGAATTTATTGTTTTGCATAGCTGAGTAGTATTCCATTGTGTAAATATTCTACATTTTCTGCATCCATTCCTCCATTGAGGGACATCTGGGTTCTTTCCAGCTTCTGGCTATTATAAATAGGTCTGCTATGAACATAGTGGAGCATGTGTCCTTATTACATGCTGGGGAATTTGCTGGGTATATGACCAGGAGTGGTATAACAGGGTCCTCTGGAAGTATCATGCCCAGTTTTCTGAGGAACTGCCAGACTGATTTCCAGAGTGGTTGTACCAGTTTGCAACCCCACCAGCAGTGGAGGAGTGTTCCTCTTTCTCCACATCCTCGCCATCATCTGCTGTCTCCTGAGTTTTTGATTTTAGCTATCGTGACTGGTGTGAGGTGAAATCTCAGGGTTGTTTCAATTTGCATTTCCTTGATGACTAAGGATGTTGAACATTTCTTTAGGTGCTTCTCAGCCATTCAATATTCCTCAGGTAAAAATTATTTGTTTAGCTCTGTATCCCATCTTTTAATGGGGTTATTTGGCTCTATAGAGTCTAACTTCTTGAGTTCTTTGTATATATTGGATATTAGCCCTCTGTCAGATGTAGGGTTGGTTAAGATCTTTTCCCAATTTGTTGGTTGCTTTTTTTGTCCTATTGACAGTATCCTTTGCCTTACAGAAATTTTGTAATTTTATGAGGTCCCATTTGTCAATTCTTGATCTTAGAGCATAAGGTATTGGTGTTCTGTTCAGGAAAAATTTCCCCTGTGCCCATGTCCTCAAGGCTCTTTCCCAGTTTTTTTTTGTTTGTTTGTTTGGTTTGGTTTGGTTTGGTTTGGTTTGGTTTGGTTTTGGTTTTTCGAGACAGGGTTTCTCTGTTTGGAGACAGAGGAGACCTGTCTCTGGGACCGCCCGGTTCCCAGTTTCTTTTCTATTAGTTTCAGTTTGTCTGGTTTTATGTGGAGGTCCTTGATCCACTTGGACTTGAGCTTAGTACAAGGAGATAAGAATGGATCGATTTGACCAGTTAAACCAGCACCATTTGTTGAAAAGGCTATCTTTTTTCCACTGTATGGTTTTAGCTCTTTTGTCAAATATCAAGTGACCATAGGTGTGTGAGTTCATTTCTGGGTCTTCAATTCTATTCCATTGATCTTCCTGCCTGTACCAATACCGTGCAGTTTTTAACACTATTGCTCTGTAGTATTGCTTGAGGTCCGGGATACTGACTCCCCCATAAGTTCTTTTACTGTTGAGAATAGTTTTAGGTATCCTGGGTTTTTTGTTATTCCAGATGAATTTAAGAATTGCTCTAGCCGGGTGGTGGTGGCGCACACCAGTAATCCCAGCACTTGGGAGGCAGTAACAGGCGGATTTCTGAGTTCGAGGCCAGCTGATCTACAGAGTGAGTTCCAGGAAAGCCACAGCTATACAGAGAAACTCTGTCTTGAAAAAACCAAAATCCATAAAAAAAAAAAAAAAAAAAAAAAAGATTTGCTCTTTCTGACTCTATGAAGAATTGAGTTGGGATTTTGATGGGGATTGCATTGAACCTGTAGATGATTTTGGCAAGATGGCCATTTTTACTATATTAATCCTGCCAATCCACGGAGCATGGGAGATCTTTCCATCTTTTGAGGTTTTCTTCCATTTCTTTCTTCCGAGACTTGAAGTTCTTGTCATACAGATCAAAGTATGGATATTCTGGTCCTTCTTAGAAGGGGGAACAAAATACCCACAGAAGGAGATACAGAGACAAAGTGTGGAGCAGAGACTGAGCAAAAGACCATCCAGAGACTGCCCCACCTAGTGATCCATCCCATATACAGTTACAAAATCCAGACACTATTATCGATGCCCACAAGTGCTTGCTGACTGGAGTAGGATATAGATGTCGCCTGGGAGGCTCTGCTAGTGCATGACAAACACAGAGGGGGACACTCTCAGCCAGCCATTGAACTGAGCACAGAGTCCCCAATGGGGGAGTTAGAGAAAGGATCCAAGGAGTTGAAGGGGTTTGCAGCGCCATAGGAGGAAGAGTGTTATGAGCCACCCAGTACTCCCAGGGACAAAAACATCAATCAGATAGTGCACATGGTGTTACCCATGGCTCTAGATGCACAGGCAGCAGAGGATGGCCTTGTTGGACATCAAAGGGAGGAGAGGCCCCTGGTCCTGGAAAGACTCAATGCATCAGTATAGGGGACTACTGGGACGGGGAACAGGAGGAGGGGAGATGGCTTGTGTGACTTCGCGAGGGGTAAGGGTGGGGGAAATGTAAATAAAGAATATATCTAATTAAAAAAATAATTTCATTCCTATTTCTAAAGAGTTGTTTGTTTACAGCAACATCTACCATAGCTCAGGCTTTCCTTAATGCTATGTAGTTAAGACTTGATGTGAACACCTAATCCTGCCTCTGCTGTGCAGTGCTTGGAAGAATGTCCTGATACTTCTTTTAAGCTGGCTCTGACTGGTCAGTGAGAAGAAAAAGATCAGTGAATGAGTGTTGTCTAACCTCCCTGGATTAGGGGTGAAGGGATTATAAATAAAGAGGGACTTGTGTAAGAATTGAGTTCACTGACCAACTTTGAAGCTGGTGTCCTTGCAGCACGGAAAAGGAGGAGGAAGAAGGAATTTTATTATTCCCTTTTGAAAATACACAATGTAAAAAGAGATGAGAAACGGTGTGAGTGCTACTTGGTGTGCTCTAGTACATATGTTTAGTCCCTGAAAAGTATTGGACCATAAAGTATGTTCCAGCTTTTGAAAATAGTCTTTGAGGGTATAATTACATCATTTTATACTTCTCCATTCTCCCTGCTGTTAAGTCTGAAACTCTAGGATGAATGGCTGAGGGGCCTATTTAACAAATCAAAGCAAACCTGGCTGTCAGCTTCTCTCTGCAGACCTGAGTCCCTCCCTGTTACACAGTATTGCAGACCTACCTCACCCTCGAGCCCAGGAGCAGGGCTGCCATTTCTAAAGTAATCCAACCATTTTGTTAACTGGATTTTTTTTCATCAATCATTAATCATTCTGACCTCTTGGTGTGGCTCTTCCTTTTCCCCTCCTTCCTCTCTCCTCAATAGGTCATGTCTGCTCTAGACTGTCCCAGATATCCCTGACTCTGGCCATGTTCTCTCTTTTGTGTATAATAAACTTCCTACTCCACCTTACCTAGGAGCAGTGATGCCCTTTACTTTTTATATCTTCTTTTTTTTTCTATTCCCCTCCCCTTAACAGCTCCTTGCTTTAAAATTCATAGCCACTTTTTCTTCTCTTCTTTTTTAAAAAAAATATTAATTTAATGTACATGAGTAAAATGTAGTTATCTTCAGACACACCAGAAGAGGGCATCAGATCAGATGGTTGTGAGTCACCACATAGTTGCAGGGAATTGAACTTAAGACCTTTGGAACAACAATCAATGCCCTTAACTGTTGAGCCATCTCTCCAGCCCCACATTTTCTTTTTAATTGCTATTACTGTTTGCATTTGATTGCAGTTTTGCTGCAGGACTTCCAGAATTAAGGAGAATGACATTGCATGTATAATTGAATATGCAAAGAAAGGACCCTGTGCCTTTAAAAAGGAAAATCAGTGGTCTGGGAGACTAGAATATTCTATTAAATGCAAATTTCCCAGACTAGGGCTATGTCTGCATGTAGGGTGAAACAGCAGAGCCTGGAAGGCTTCAGCTGTCTGAGTCATTTACTCTATGGTCCCGAGTAGAGGAGCTGTTACTTACTGTCCTGAGGTTCATCTGCATTTTCCAAGCTAATGAGGGACCCTGGGCAGGCCTAACCATCAGAAACACTAGTGGAAGGTAGGTTACAGGTTCTTTGCAGACTCCTCAGATGCTTGTGTTACAAGCTGTGTAGAAGACAAGCCATGCCCTGGTGATTGTTGTGGTCTCCTTTGGCAGGGAAGGAGATGCAAGTCTGCTGAGCTACCAGAGTTAGATCTGTTGGAACTAAGATGGACTGTGGGGTCAGCGTGTGGTTCTGTTGGTCCATATGGTGATCATAGCAGAAACCTTGTTTTTTGACTCTTCCTAAGTGTGGATTTACTGGGGTAGGGGAGGCTCAGTAGCACCGGGAGTGTCAAGGTGTGGAATTTAAATGTCACTTATCTAGTGTGTATTTACAGGCATTGCTTTTGGTGTGCAGTAGGGCGACATTGGAAAAGTGATGGTTTGATTTCTAGAATTTCTGAACCTTCTACTTTCAGTTTTGTGTGACTAAGTTTATAAAGAGTTTAGAAGTTAGAAAAGAGGTGAATACCAATCATCCTTCAGAAATATTTGATTAGATTCTTTTTACCTTTCTATTACCTCCAGTCATAATGGCATGATTTACAGGAATACAATTCTCGGTTTTAAAAGGAGCTTCTGAGATGCAGAAGTTTCTCATATACTCATGGTGCTGGCTGGGTGGATAGGACAGATTCCACATCTTGTAACATAATGCATGTGGCAGGAAGCAGACATTACATTATCGTTCAACATTATTTTATGTGTGGGCAACAGTGCCTAGTTTTGCCTGAAATCACTAGGGGTCATAAAGAGCTGCAGAACCATAGCCCACCTTTCTGGTCACCTACATTTACAGAGATCTGGAGCATGGAGCCTCTTTGTTTTGAAGACAGATCAGTAGTATCTGGAGGGTCAGAAATATGACAATTTGGGGGTCACTTTCAGGATTGTTTTTTTCTTTGTTTGGTTGGTTGGTTTGGTTTGTTGGGGGGTTTTTTTGGTTTTTTTTGTTTTGTTTTGTTTTGTTTTTGTTTTTGTTTTTGTTTTTTTTGAAACAGAGTTTTTCTGTGTAGCCCTGGCTGTCTTGTAACTCACTCTGTAGACCAGGCTGGCCTCAAACTCAGAAATCCGCCTGCCTCTGCCTCCCAAGTTCTGGGATTAAAAGCATACGCCACCACAGTCCAGCTCAGTTATTTTTTATTAGAGTCATGAATTATGTTTTTGTTTTATTTGTATACACACAAGCACAGGTAGCATTGGTCTAGTTCACATTTATCCTTGTGCAGTTCCCTTAGTTTTTTTTTTTTTTTTTTGAAGAGAACTTGGAAACTGGTTACATGGAAACTAGCAAAGGAAGCTTTTCCTGATAATGTGTTGCAGAACTGTGGGGAACTATGAAAATTGGGTCTAGGGTAATAGATAGTGGTCTGGGTCTTTAGACACACTGCTTAGACTTCGGGAGGACTGGCTGTGGTTGAGAAGTGGGTGTCTGCCCATAGTTGTGGGCTCAGACAGACATGGGGCAAGAAAGAAGAGGAGATGAAAATGGTATTTTGTATGTACAGGGGCATGGACAGGTAAGAGGAAGCTGCAGTACTAAGGGCCACCTTGAGTACTGGGTCTCAGGAAACAGAAATGGGGAAGACCTAGCAGCATTCTACATGGTTCCATACCCACCATCTTAATACTGAAGCATCAGGTTCCCAGAGATCATTTATTTTACTTAAGTTTTTGTGTGTGTTCAACTGTGAAAGTCAGCTTGTATATTGGATAAACACTACAATGTGGGTGGGGAGGACAGTCAGCAAGTGTTCATTTTGAAGCACACATTTACATGTTGTCAGTTTCATGCTTTCTTATGTACACATGTATCGATCTTTTAGGATGTAGTGACCTATGATGACGTGCATGTGAACTTCACTGAGGAAGAGTGGGCTTTGCTGGATTCTTCTCAGAAGAATCTCTACAAAGGTGTGATGCTAGAGACCTATAGGAATCTCACAGCTATAGGTAATACAGTGTTTTCTTTACTTACTTTGTAAAATGTAGGTACAACTGTTTCTTTGTTATTGCTATTTGTTGTAATTTCAGTTGAGAATGCAGAAGAATTAGGTAAATAAATCACTCATGGTTCTAAAGTTCATTCAAGTAGGAACTTAAATGTTGTCTAATTTCCAATAATGTAATATGCTTTCTCTGGTACTATATTAGGCTACATTTGGAAGGACCATGCTATTGAAGACCATTTTCAAAATTCCAGAAGTCATGGAAGGTAATTTTCATGTTCAAGCTGATGACAAAATGCCTATGAAAAAAGTTTAATATGTGCTACAAGTTGTAAATATAATAAGCACTGCTTTAATTTATGGATGATTATTAAGTCTCAGGAAAACATGTCTATGACAGGTACTTTTGTTTGCAATTTTTGTTTTCAGTTCAATGACACATAAATAATGGCTTAACAAATATGTTACTATTTGAATCAAGCCCAGTAGATCCATGCTGTAGCAGTGCAAGTCTTTTCAGTCTCATAGCACTTAGCTATTCCAAAAGGGAAACACTTTGATTAGGTGATAAGTGTACGTCCAAAAACTTGCAATAAGCAAATAATCCACAGTAAATCTGTGCTTAATCATATACTTGTAATAACTTTGCTAAATTTAGTGAGATAGACAGTTTTTGAGATTCAAGAATGGTTTTGTAGAAAAACCTTAATCTTAGTACCACACCTCTATGAGGAAAAAAGTCAAATTGTGTGAATGTAATGTGGAACGTTTTCACTTGTTATTCTTCTTTTAATATGGGTGTCTCAGGTTAAGATGGATACAAGCCATGTGAGCATAAGGATGTTGAAAGAAGCAACATAGCTTTCTCTTTTCCAGAACAATTAGAAGATATTCTATACACCCCAATTGAGTAGGCATTCTAAATGTGCTACAAGTTTATAAATAGTTTCCCAACATTATTCAGGACATTTACCAGCTCAAACTGCTGAAAGTCTTTATGAGAATTAGGGAAGTAGGAATTTTTGTGTGTGCATTGGGTCATGTTCCAAATGTAGTATTATTCACATGATAGCAAAATTTATGAATGCAATCAGAGTGCAAAAGCTCTGAGTTCTTCCTGTTTCTTCAAATATGTGAATAACCTCTTATAGAAAAAGTATAAGTATGAGCCAGGTGATCAATACTCTTCCCAGTTTATGTATCTTCAAAGATGTGGGACAATCCATAATGGAGGAGAAAGCCTTTGAATGTAAACAAAGTAATATTATGTTAAGATGAAATTTCTCTTTACAATTAAATGAAATTATTAATGAATTCATATAGATAAAACGACTCATGAGTATAATCAATGTAAGAAAGCTCTTACAGGTGCCATTTGTATTTTCAGGCATGAAAGAAGTTGGACTGGAGAGCAACCCTCTGAGTTTATTCAATGTGGTAAAGCCTTTGCCTGTCAGAGTCATAGTCAAAGGCATGAAAGAACACATACAGGGGAGAAACCCTATGAATGTAACCAATGTGGTAAATCCTTTGTACAAAGCAGTCATCTCCGAATACATAAGCGAACACATACAGGAGAGAAGCCCTATGAATGTAACCAATGTGGTAAAGCCTTTGCACAAAGCAGTGGTCTCGAATATCATAAACGAACACATACAGGAGAGAAACCTTATGAATGTAACCAATGTGGTAAAGCCTTTGCAGGAAGTGATGTTCTCCGAATACATAAACGAACACATACAGGAGAGAGACCCTATGAATGTAATCAATGTGGTAAAGCCTTTTCAGGAAGAAGTGCCCTCCAAACACATAAACGGACACATACAGGGGAGAGACCCTATGAATGTAATCAATGTGGTAAAGCCTTTGCACAAAACATTGGTCTTCAATGTCATAAAAGAACACATACAGGAGAGAAACCCTATGAATGCAAACAATGTGGTAAAGCATTTTCAGGAAGGAGTGCCCTAGGACGACATAAAAGAACACATACAGGAGAGAAACCCTATGAATGTAAACAATGTGGTAAAGCCTTTGCAGGAAGCAGTGGTCTTGAATATCATAAACGAACTCATACAGGAGAAAAACCCTATGAGTGTAACCAGTGTGGTAAAGCCTTTGCAGGAAGTACTGACCTCCAAACACATAAACGAACGCATACAGGAGAGAAACCTTTTGAATGTAACCAATGTGGTAAAGCCTTTGCACAAAGCAGTGCTCTCCAATGTCATAAAAGAATACATACAGGAGAGAAACCCTTTGATTGTAACCAATGTGGTAAAGCCTTTGCAGGAAGGAGCAATCTCCAAAAACATAAACAAGCACATATAGGGGGAAAGCCCTATGAATGTAACCAGTGTGGTAAAGCCTTTGCAGGAAGCAGTGTTCTCCGAATACATCAACGAACACATACAGGAGAGAGACCCTATGAATGTAACCAATGTGGTAAAGCCTTTGCAGGAAGCAGTGGTCTCGAATATCATAAACGAACACATGCAGGAGAGAAACCCTATGAATGTAAACAATGTGGTAAAGCCTTTGCAGGAAGGAGTGCCCTACAAACACATAAACGTACACATACAGGAGAGAGACCCTATGAATGTAACCAATGTGGTAAAGCCTTTGCACAAAGCAGTGGTCTTCAATGTCATAAAAGAACACATACAGGAGAGAAGCCCTATGAATGTAACCAGTGTGGAAAAGCCTTTGCAGGAAGGCGTGACCTCCGAAGACATAAAAGAACACATACAGGAGAGAAACCCTATGAATGTAAACAATGTGGTAAAGCCTTTGCAGGAAGCAGTGGTCTCAAATATCATAAAAGAACACATACAAGAGAGAAATACTATGAAGGCAACCAATGTGGTAAAGCCTTTGCAGGAACTATTGATCTCCAAATACATAAATGAACACATACAAGAGAGAAACCTTTTAAATCTAAGCAGTGGTAAAGCTTTTTCAAAAATCAATAAGCCGGGCGTGGTGGCTCACGCCATAATCCCAGCACTTGGGAGGCAGAGGCAGGCGGATTTCTGAGTTCGAGGCCATCCTGGTCTACAGAGTGAGTTCCAGGACAGCCAGGACTACACAGAGAAACCCTGTCTCAAAAAACCAAAAAAAAAAACAAAAACAAAAAAAAAAACAAAAAAAATCAATAGTGTTCAAATACATAAAAACACATAGTTGAGAGAAACCCTTTGACTCTAACCTATGTGGTAAAGCTTTTTCATAAAGCAGTGTTCACCAAAATCATAAAAGAACACATATAAGAGAGAAATTTTTGAATCTTAGCAATGTAGTTATAAACCTTTTTCACAAAGCAGTGGCCTCCAAATATATAAAGGAACACATACAGGAAAGAAACCCTATGAATATCATAAGTGTACTCATACACTTCAAATACATAAAGGAACATGGAGAGAAGTCCTCTGAATGTAACTAATGTGGTAAAGTCTTTGTATGAATGACTCATCTGTTAACACAGAAGAATATACTCTGGATAGAAACCCTCTGAGTATAAGCAATGTGGTAACCTTTTTGCAAGTCATAGTACTGTCCAAGTAAATAAAAGCAGATACACTCAAGAGAAACCCTATGAATGTCATCAATGGGGTACAGCCTTTGGGCATTGCAATCATCTTCAAAAACGTAAAAGAATGCACACAGGTAAGAAATTGTATGAATGTAATCAGTGTGGTACAGCCTTCACATGTCAGTCATATTCAAAGGCAGGAAATAAACCATATGTAGAGAAATCCTGTGAGTGTATTTACTATGGTGCAGCATTCCCACATTTCTGTAGTCTTCGTCTTCATGAAAAAAAAAATCCATTCTGGATAGAAACTGCATGAATATATTTGATATGGTGAAGCCTTTTCAAATTTCCCAAGTCTTCATCATCATAAAAGAGAAACCCTATGAATGCATTCAATATGGGGAAGACTTTTTATAGTGATCTTTATGAAAGTAATCATATGAGTGTAAACAATCTGGTGGAACCTTTCTGGAATGAGGTCCTCTCCGGTCCATGCAAATGACAGGAGTTTATTGTAATAAAGCTGCTGCTGGATCAAGGCTAGGGAGCATACTCAGAGCCTCATGTGTCACCTGTAACACACGTCCCCACTGTGAGCCAGAATGTAATAGAGCTGCCATCCCACAGTCAAAAACTCTTTCCCAGAATTGTTCTTGTCTGACAGAAATGCAGGAATAAAAATGGAGAAGAGCCTGAGCAAAAGAAGGTCCAGTGACATGCCCAAATTAAGATCCAGCTCAGTGGGTGGCCCCAAGGTCTACCACTATTCCTCGTGCTGTGGTGTGCTTACTAACAGGAGCCATCATCACTGACCTCTGAAAGGCCCAATAAGCAACTCAAAGGTTCAGATGCAGATATTTACACCCAACCAATGGACAAACCGGTGACCCCTGTGGTTGAATTAGGGAAAATCTGGAAGAAGTTGAGGAGCATGATGCTATAAGAAGACCAGCAGTCTGAACTAACCTGGACCCCAGGATCTCTGAGACATTGAGCCAAACACCACCTAGCATAAACCGTCTGGACTGGGTCAAAAAAGAGGTAACTAACCCTTAATTACTTGAGGTCCCAGGTAGTGGGGAGGTCTGGTGAGGTGGGAGTGGGGACATCTTGGAGATTGGAGTAGGAGGTGTGGAATGTGGAACAATTGGCAGGTGTACCAGGAGGAGTAGTAGAATGTCTGGATTTTAAAAAAACAGATTAAAAAATTAATTTAAAAAAAAGAAATTATCAAAAAAAAAAGTAAAAAGGAAAGAGGAACAGAAACATCTTGGAGATAAGATAGGGGCTCATGTAGTTTACAGTATCAACTATTATAGAATGTGGATGTTACAGTTTAACCAATCATATGGATTTGTTCTTTGGTAGTAAAAAAACAGGTGTTATGTTTTGAGGAGCATAAGACGAGTAGCAGAAGTCATTGTTATAGACAGTCATTATGTTTTGAAGAACAAAAGATAAGTAAATATAGGTTGGAACTCCCCAACCCCCATGCCTGGGAACTTGAAATTAGTTTCACCATATGATTAAATGCTGGGTGATAACAAAGGGGCAATAAAAAAGGCAATGCTTAGGACCTGGGGTTTGGGTTGGGTTTTTTGTTCTTGTTGTTTTGGTTTGGTTTGCGTTTGTTTTCTGTTGGTTTCCAATTGTTGTGTATTGATTCTCATGCTACTTGTGTAGAATTGGTTCCCAAATCTCATGAGAATCCTGCATTTTGGACACTGACTTTTCCTGCCACAAGTTGGGTCTAATTAGTAAATGAAATTGCCAGCAGCCAGTGGCTAGGCAGGGAGACAGAGGAAGCACTTCTGAATTCAGAGATCCATTTGTGGCAAGAGGACCAAAGAGGATCACCATGCCAGTAAAGGAATTGGCTGCAGGTTTGAGAACTTCGAAAGACAGAGTACCAGCCATGTAAGAGCTGTCTGTAGAAGGGTGGCCCCAGTGTTTTCTCCTCCAGTTGATTCTGGAGTATCAAGGTTGTCATATAGATTTTAGTAACACTTCAGGAGTATCACAGGGGCGGCATTAGCAATGTGGATGTTTGGGAGTGGCCCAAACAATGAGCTGACTTAGGCATATTAAAGAAAGCTGTGTGTCTTTCATTTGAGAATCCAAAGCATTTGCAAGCTGAGATAGGAACTTGCACAGGTGGCATCCTGTAGTAGAGCAGAGTAACCAAGGAACTCTGAAGAACGCATCTCACCTATAGGCTTGAACTCAGTATTAACAATTAATTGGAGATTCTCAAATGGAAAACACATGCCGTGATGAGACATTGAGAGATGTGGAAAATTGGATTCTTAGAGTTTCTGGTTTTCCTGGAGCCATGTGGTTCCTCATCAAGCAGTGCAGGTTTGCAATTAGAACAAAAGGTGAGCTGAACTGATATGCATAAGTCTTGGGTTCCTGGCTTGAGCAGGGACTCAGCAAAATCCGACATGCTGACCCAGACATCCTGGGTGGTAAGGATTTACCCAGGCCCCTTCTCAAAGGCTTCTGGTTGTCTCAGATAGTTTGAACTCAAAGGCCCTGTACAGAGACAGACTTCTTAGAAAGCAGATTCAGAGGTAGATGGTACAGGCTGCCTGCTAACTATAATCAGATAAAGGAAGGAGAGAGATAGATGAGATTTCTTTAATTGCGTTTCAGGATAAAAGAGATATAATGGCAGTTGTTTTGTTTACATGGAATAAAGTAATCCAGGTCTTTGATCTCAAAAGTAGGAAACAAAGGCATATATAACGTGAGATACCCTATCAACAAATAATAAGAGGTATTAATCTCTATACAATGGAAAATGAATGGGAAAAAATGGCTTTAAACAATTTTTTGTTTGTTTTTGTTTTTTGTTTTTTTTTGTTTTTGTTTTGTTTTGTTTTTTTGAGACAGGGTTTCTCTGTACAGCCCTGGCTGTCCTGGAACTCATTCTGTAGACCAGGCTGGCCTCGAACTCAGAAATCCACCTGCCTTTGCCTCCCAGGGTGCTGGAATTACAGGTGTGCTCCACCATCGCCTGGCTAAACAAAATTTTAAAAGTCTGTGCCAGGGCAGGCACTGGCGTTCTTTAACTGTGGGCAACACAGGAATACTGGTATTGCATGGCCAGGTATGACAGTGAAGAGCCTGGAAATAGGCTAATAAATAGAAGGGAATTTAATTGAAGTTATGGAAAGGATGTTTGTTCAAATTATATAAAATAAAGTGAAAGGAGATATATGCATATACTCATAGAGATATTAATCTCCATAGTAGGGAGAGTTTAAGCATGAATTTATAAACAAATTAAGTCTTTTGATCTTAAATGTGGGTCAAGAGCGTGGGATAGGCAGAATATCCTTGTCCCAGACAGATAGAATAAATTTAAGCCTTGATCTTATGTAAGAACAAGGCAGGAGACAGTAAAGGAGCTCTGTCTCAAAGGATAATGACAATTGTGTAGATTGTGTAGATTGTTTTAAAGTGTTTTAATTATCAAAATGTGTGTCATTATAAGTTTGGTGGTTTTATGTTATTAAAAATCCTCGGAGAGATGTGAAAATAGGCAAGACTGAAGAGAAAGGAGGCTGCTAATTGAATCAATCTGTACAATTGATGATTTTGTTACTGTAACAGGGACATGCTATTATGGGAAAGAGACTATATTTGTGCTAATAGGAAGGAAGAAAAGGCTTTGGACCCCTTCCAGAGTGATATGGATCAGATATGACAGGGGAAGACACCCTGAAGATCTTGGCTACAGAAAAAGATTGAGAAAATCAAACAAGCATAAAACATGATTTGCTGTTAAACATGGGAACTGCCCTGTAACTGGCCTAGACATAAAAAGTCTCTAGCCAAAACATCAACTTAAATTAGACAATACATACAGTTGGTTATAGAACACTTAAGATTCATTGTGTCATCCTTCCTATGGCATGAATGAAGAATTATTACAATAGGTTATTGATCAAATTAACTCCTTAAAGGATAGTTGTCTTTTACCTGATCAAACAAGGAGCACAAATTAAGCCTTAACTGGTCTGTGTACCTTGCACAATCCACATGAATATCTTAATAGTACTGAAATCTTGGTTGTAAGACTCAGATATTGCAGAATGTTCCCCTCTGACAAGATTCATTGGCAGGGACACTGAGGTGACCTGTTGTTCCAGCTCCCTGCCTCCTGATGCTGTTTCCAGAGACTTGTTTCCAGAACAGGTTCAGAAATAGTTGCTGACTCAACATGGACTCAGTTCATGTAGCTTACAGACAGATAACTGAACTTCAGCCAAACCCTGAGTCTTCTATGCCTGCAGAGACTGGAAATGAATGCTAAAGCTAGCTTTCTTAATTCTAACAAGGTTTTCTAAGTTTCCCACCACTCACCACACTTTAAACATTGCATTGCCCCAATTCAGCAGGAAGACATTGTGGAGAGTTTTCATCATGATCCCTTACGTTTGGATGTCTGTTTATGACTATTTTATAAGTTATGGTTAGGGGATAATTTGGAAATGGTCTTAATTTTAAGCACAGAAGAAATATATGAGATGTGTTACTAAATTTATTGAACAAAACATTGTATAGCAATAAAATTACATTTGCAGTAATCTTTGTATTTGTTGCAAATTTAAAGTTATAATTTCTTGAATTGGTACAGAATGTATATATTGATACAGATTTGAGGATTTCATTGGTGTAAATCTATGTACATTGGTACAGAATTTGAAATTAATATTGTTACTCTTAGATAGGCATTGTGCCTATGCAACTCATTTAAGAAAACAAGCCTCTGACGCATTCTCTAGAGATTCTATTACAAACTCTTTAAAACCATTAAGTTATGCAATTGAAGGGCCAGATAGTAAACACATGGTTATATTAGATTCTGATTTTATAATAAAGCGTTTTCAATTTTATCCACATAAAAATAGCTAAGTTTAGACAAGGTATAGAAGTTCAGATATACTTGTTTTTTGTTTTATTTTGTTTTTTGTTTTGTTTTAATTTTTCTTTTTTTTCTTAAAAAATGAAGTAAAATCATTTTATCATAAAATTGAAGATTTACATGGAAAATATTTCTAACAAAATTGAAGAAATATAGAGAAAACATGTTAAAATTGACAATTTTCATGTAAAATTGAAGAGTAAAATGGTAGAAATAAAAATATTACTAAATTAATTGAAAAAGTAAGTAGAAACATTTTATGATAAAATTTAAGATTTACATGGAAAATATTTCTGATAAAATTGTAGAAAATATAGAATAACATGTTAAAATTGAAGATCATCATGGAAAATTATACAGATAAAATGGTAGGCATAAAAATACTTCTAAATTGATTGAAAGTAGATTATAAACATTTTCTAATAAAATTGAGGATCTACAAGGAAAATATTTCTGATAAAATTCAAGAAATACATACAAAAATGTTAAAATTGACTATTTCATGGAAAGTTATATAGATAAAATGGTAGGCATAAAAATATTTCTAAGTTGATTGAAAGTAGAATTATAAACATTTTCTGATAAAATTGAAGATTTACATGGAAAGTATTTCTGATAAAATTGAAGAAATATTTAGAAAAACATGTTAAAATTGAAGATTATCTTGGAAAATTATACAGCTAAAATGGTAGACCTAAAAATATTCTTAAGTTGATTGAAAGTGGAATTATAAACATTTTCTGATTGAGGATTATCATGGAAAATAATACAGATAAAAAGGTAAACATAAACATTACTAAATTAATTGATAAAATTGAAGATTTACATGAAAAATATTTGTTAGTCTATGTCTTTTTATTGGGGAATTGATGTTAAGAAATATTAAGGAGTAGTGATTGTTGCGTCCTGTTGTTTTTGATGTTATTTTTATGTTTGTGAGATATGATGTTAAAAGATATTAAGGAATAGTGATTGTTGCTTCTTGATATTTTTGATATTTTATGTTTGTGAGATTCTCAGCACCTGAGATTCTCTCTTCTATCTCTTGCATTCTGTTGTTGATGCTTGTATCTATGACTCCTGATTACTTTCTTGCTTTTTCTAGGGTGTAGTTTCCCTCCTTGTGCTGGTGTTTTCCATCTATTATCCTTTGAAGGGATGGATTTGTGGAAAGATTATATGTTTTGCATTTTGCATTTTCTTTGACTGTTGAATCAATGTTTTCTATGGTACCTTCAGCACCTGAGATTTTCTCTTCTATCTCTTATATTCTCTTGTTAAGGCTTACATCTGTGACTCCTGATTTCATTCCAAGGTTTTCTATCTCCAGAGTTGTCTCCCTTTGTGATTTCTTCATTGTTTCTACTTCCATTTTTAGATCCTGGATGGTATTGTTCAGTTCTTTCACTTGTTTGTGTTTTCCTGTAATTCTTTAAGGGTTTTTTGTTTCCTTTTTAAGGGCTTCTACCTGTTGATCCACGGTCACCTGTATTTCTTTAAGGGATTTTTGTGTTTTCTCTTTAAGGGCTTTTTCTTGTTGATCCATGGTCGCTTGTATTTCTTTAAGGGAGTTTTTTAATATCTTTCTTGAAGTCCTCTATCAGCATCGTGAGATGAGATTTCAAATCCAACTCTTGCTTTTCCAGTGTGTTGGGGTAGATGGGACTTGCTGTGGTGGGAGAACTGGGTTCTGATGTTGCCAAGTAGCCTCGGTTTCTGTTGGTAGGGTTCTTGTGCTTGCCTTTTACCATCTGGTTATCTCTGGTGTTACTTGGTCTTGCTGTTTCTGGCTGGAGCTTGTCCCTCCTGTGGGCCTATAAGCCTGTGTCCATACTCCTGAGAGACCAAGGTTCTTCTGGCAGTGTCTGTGCACAGAAGGCTGTAGAGCTGCCTGGCTCCCTGGTTTAAATGGTGCCTGGAAGGCTCCTGTCCCAGTTGCTCCACTGCACTCCTAGCCGTTCCCGTCCAGAGAGATATTTAAGAGAAGGTGGAAATCTCACCTCCATGCTCAGAAGTCAGATATACGTTAATATGTAATTTTTCTTCCAAAACATCAGAAATCCACAGAATCTGGCATTTGTAATCATTTCATTATTATTGGAATTTTGACTAATAGACATGTCAGCTCCTGATAACACCCACATCATGGTTCAAAGTAGATACTATATGGAGTTGCTCCAGTTTTGTAAAGATAGCCACCGGGCAAGAATTGCCCTACTTCATCTACAGACAAAAAATACTGTCAAAGAAAGGACACAAGATAAAGAATAGTCAAGCGGAGCTCTGCCAAGACAGAGTAAACTAGGCCTTCATAATATTTCTAACAAATAATCTTGTGCCAGGAGGCTAAAGACAGTTGATCCTACATTTTGAGGAATAGGAGATGTGTATGTAGTAGGCTGTCTCTGCAAGTTTTGTAAGCTCTGTTTTTTGCTTCCTATAAATGAAGTCTTTCTCGGAACTCCAATGTGTTTGAAGACTTGTTATACTCTTAAAATCAAGCTTAAAGTTGTTTAGCCTTGAGGAAGATGATGTAGATTTGAAAGGATTTTCACATGGTAATGCAAATCAAAATCAAAACATAATTCAGGTGTAGAATTGTAAACGCTTTAAGCTAGGATAGATGCTAGAGTAATGTACATATATTGGCAAAATTGATGGACTGGATGTTGTTAGTGTATATATACCTTATAGTTTACATAGCTGTTATAACTATATTCAATGTATATCTGAGAGAAAAGGCCCTTTTAATGAACAAAACAGGTGAAATATTGTGGATTGGTTCTAATGCTACTTGTGCTAAATCAGTTCCCAAATTACAGAAGGATCACACATTTGAGATACTGTGGATTCCAATCTTCAGCTGGTTCTATTTGGTACGTTTGAACTCCATTGTCAGGGAGTAGAGGGTATTAACCAATTACCATTACACCCAATATTTACCTATCAGTCACTTTTCAATAAATAAGAAAATTACCAAATTGGAGAGAAACCCCACCAATGGAATTAATGTGATAAGGCCTTTTACAACATAGTTATCCACAAATGTAATACATAGTGGACAGGAATCTTATGAATAAGCAATTGATAAATCATTTGCACGTAGCTGTATTCTCAAATACCATGAGAAAAAGTCATACTGCAGGAGAACCTATTTTTGTACTCAGTGTCATAACTTTTTGTACTTTAAGGTTCCTTTATACAAGAATAATCTGTTCAGTGTAAAATCATTCTTAAATTCTTACCACATCCCAGTAGTCCTTGAGGACTTATGGAACCACACTGAAGGGAATCTATGACTGTAAAAGATTTGGGACGATCTATAGCCAACACAGAGGTTACTTCTCAGGAGAAAAAACTGTGTCAACAATATATTCAAGCTGCATAATGTGATGTTCCTCTATATTTTGTTTGAAATTGTAATCATATTTCTCTTCAATTACATAACATTTCTCAACCAAGTGTCAAACTTTATGGCTGTGTATTAATGCCTTTTATGTTATGGCTGTGATAGAACCCAATGTCTAAAGCAACTTATAAAAGAATTTAATTTGGCTTATAGCTTTAGTGGGATATGGGGTCACATGTGATGTGGCAACACAAGTGTTACAAATTCCCTTCAGATTTTGTGATTTGTTATGTAGCCTGGCTTGGATGTCATTAATCAAGGCTACATTGTACCTCTTGATTTTCACGTGTCAGTCTATTGAATACAAGTTTTTGCATAGAAGATGCACCCCAATGTGTTCTGTTTTGTCAACACATTTTAACAATATTAACGTTAAAATGCTTAATAGAAGAGAATATAACAATCATGAAATACTTCATATATATCTCAAATAGCATTTTCATGTGTCTCTTAGAGATGTCATTAAATTGGATAATCACCAACAAAGTATTTGAAAGGATATCTGATTGTTATCAATATATGCATATCTTTTGACATTCCATGCTTCTTTATGTTCTCATTAGTAACAATTTTTCCGTCAAGACAGGGTTTCTCTGTGTAGCCCTGGCTGTCCTGGAACTCACTCTGTAGACCAGGCTGGCCTCGAACTCAGAAATCTGCCTGCCTCTGCCTCCCAAGTGCTGGGATTAAAGGTGGACGCCACCACCACCCGGCAGTAACCATTTTTCAATTCATCTTGAAGCATGCCATGAAT